>NC_088212.1:4414862-4537362 GCF_036934945.1 Oncorhynchus masou masou | reverse complement strand
GAAAAATGTAGACCTCCTCCTCTTCTTCGTCCATTTAGAAAGAAGTGTCCCTGGAGAGGACCGGGGGAGAAGGAGGGAGGAGGAGGGGGAGGGGCAGACTGTTTGCTCTTCACTCCTCTCTGTTTCATCCTGTTTCATCAGACTTCTCTCAGTAGAAGGCTGTAGTAGGGGTGTAGGGTGTAGGGTGTAAGTAGGGTGACTGTTATATGAGTTGTTATATCACAAGGCTCCAAAATGTGTTTGTGGCGTCTTGTACCACACTGTTTTAAACAGACAAAAGAGTTGTCTGTTTATCACACGGTGTGCCACTGCTCAGCAGTATGTTCAGCACAGTCTGGAGTCAACAGCCTTCGGAGGACAACTTAAATGAGGACACTCAATACCACCTTTTAAAAACTGGATCGTTGTTTTTGATTTTGAAGTGTTGAGATAATGACGAGGTTCAATAAAAGTAAAATAAAACCTACACATTTGGAAAACACTTTGACGTATTGGGAGTATAATAATGCTATGAGTGTGTATATATATATATATATGAGGATATATAACAATGACCATAACTATGGCTTGCCTTCAGAAGATCCACATAAAATGTGTATTTTCAAACCCCAAAGTTGTTGTGACATACAGTGCCTTCGGAAAGTATTCAGACCCCTTGACTTTTTCCACATTTTGTTTTATTAAAGGCTTATTCTAAAATGGATTCCACACAATAGCCCGTAATTACAAAGTGAAAACAGGTTTTTCAGAATTTTTGCAAATGTATAAAAAAAAATGTATAACAGAAATACCTGATTAACATAAGTATTCAGACTCTTTGCTATGAGACTCGACATTGAGCTCAGGTGCATTCTGTTTTCATTGATCATCCTTGTGATGTTTCTTCAACTTGATTGGAGTCCACCTGTTGTAAATTCAATTGATTGTACATGATTTGGAAAGGCACACATCTGTCTATATAAGGTCTCACAGTTGATAGTGGATGTCAGAGCAAAAATCCAAGCCACGAGGTCGAAGGAATTGTCCGTAGAGTTCCGAGACAGGATTGTGAAGAGGCACAGATCTGGGGAAGGGTGACAAAACAGTATTGAAGGTCCCCAAGAACACAGTGGCCTCCATCATTCTTAAATGGAAGAAGTTTAGAACCACCAAGACTCTTCCTAGAGCTGGCCGCCCGGACAAACTGAGCAATCGGGAGAGAAGGGCCTTGGTCAGGGAGGTGACCAAGAACCAGATGGTCACTCTGACAGAGCTCTAGAGTTAATTTGTGGAGATGGGAGAAACTTCCAGGAAAACCATCTCTGCAGCACTCCACCAATCAGGCCTTTATGTTAGAGTGGTCAGACGGAAGCCACTCCTCAGTAAAAGGCACATGACAGCCCGCTTGTAGTTTCCCAAAAGGCACCAAGAGACAAAGACCATGAGAAACAAGATTCTCTGGTCTGCTGAAATCAAGATTGAACTCTTTAGCCTGAATGCCAAGCGTCACTTCTGGGGGAAACCTGGCACCACCCCTACAGTGAAGCATGGTGGTGGCAGCATCCCTACGGTGAAGCATGGTGGTGGCAGCATGGAGACTGGGAGACTAGTCAGGATCGAGGCAAAGATGAATGGAGCAAAGTACAAAGACATCTTTGATGCAAACCTGCTCCAGAGCGCTCAGAACCTCAGACTGGGGCGAAGATTCACCTACCAACAGGACTACAACACAAAGCACAAGACCATACAGGAGTTGCTACGATACAAGTTTCTGAATGTTCTTGAGTGGCCCAGCCAGAGCCCAGACTTGAACCCTATCGAACATCTCTGGAGAGCCCTGAAAATAGCTGTAAAGCAAACCTCTCCATCCAACCTGACAGAGCTTGAGAGGATCTGCAGAGAAGAACGTGGAGAAACTCCCCAAATACAGGTGTGCCAAGCTTGTAGTGTCATACCCAAGAAGACTTGAGGATGTAATTGCTGCCAAAGGTGCTACAACAAAGTACTGAGTAAATGGTCTGAATACTTATGTAAATGTGATATCAGCTAAAATGCCATTATGGGATATTGTGATGTCATTATGGGGTATTGTGATGTCATTATGGGCTATTGTGTGTATATTGATGAGGGGGAAAAAATCTATTTTCGAATAAGGCTAACCTAACTAAAATGTGGAAAAAAGTCAAGGGGTCTGAATACTTAACGAAGGCACTGTAGCTCCTCCCTATAGGCTGTCAAGTCGTTGTCGGTGATCAGGCCTACCACTATTGTGTCATTGGCAACCTTCATGATGGTGTTGCAGTACACGTCCTGGTAATCCGTCTGGCCTTGTGAATGTTGACCTGTTTAAAGGTCTTACTCACATCGGCTGAGGAGAGCGTAATCACGCAGTCTTCCGGAACAGCTGGTGCTCTCATGCATGTTTCAGTGTTATTTGCTTCAATGCAAGCATTGAAGTACTTTAGCTCGTCTGGTAGGCTCGTGTCGCTGGGCAGCTCTCTGCTGTGTTTCCCTTTGTAGTCTGTAATGGCTTGCAAGCCCTGCCACATCCGATGATCGTCAGAGCCAGATTCAATCTTTGTCCTCTATTGAAGCTGTGCCTGTTTGATGGTTTGTCGGAGGGATTTCTTATAAACTTCCGGGTTAGTCCCGCTCATTAACAGCGGCAGCTTTAGCCTTTAGCTCAGTGTGGATGTTGCCTGTAATCCATGGCTTCTGGTTCGGGTATGTACTTTGAGGGTCACTGTGGGGACAACGTCATCGATGCACTTATTGATGCCATCGTAGGAATTCTGGAACATATTCCAATCTGTGCTAGCAAAACAGTCCTGTAGCTTAGCATCTGCTTCTTCTGACCACTTTTTTATTGATCAAGGCACTGGGGCTTCCTGCTTGAATTTTTACTTGTAAGCAGGAATCAGGAGGATAGAATTATGGTCAAAACAGATTTAAGTTTCCCTGCATTAAAGTCCCCTCGACTAGGAGCTTCGCCTCTGGGTGAGCGTTTTCTTGTTTGCTTATGGCGGAATACAGCTCATTGAGTGCTGTCTTAGTGCCAGCCTCAGTCTGTGGTGGTATGTAAACCGCTATGAAAAATACAGATTAAAATTATCTTGGTAGATAGTGTGGTCTACAGCTTATCATGAGATACTCTACCTTAGGTGAGCAATAGCTCGAGACTTCCTTAGTTATCGTGCACCAGCTGTTATTTACATAAATACATAGTCCACCGCCCCTTGTCTTACCAGACACCACTGTTCTATCCTGGTGGTACATCGTATAACCAGCCAGCTGTATGTTGTATGTTGATAGTGTTGTCGATCAGCCACGACTCCATGAAGCATAAGATATTACAGTTTTGAATGTCCCGTTGGAAGTTTAATCTTCCGCGTAGGTCATCGATTTTATTCTCCAAAGATTGCAAGTTTGCTAGCAGAATGTTTTTTTATTTGATCACCTACGAATTCTCAGATGGCAGCCCGCCCTCTGGCCCCATCTTCACACAAATCACAGGGGATCTGGGCCTGAGAAGGCAGTATATAATTCGCTTCGGGCTCGTCAGACTCGTTAAAGGAAAAAAAGAATTCTGTTTGTCCGTGGTGAGTAATCTCAGTCCTGATGTCCAGCAGTTATTTTCGGTCATAACAGACGATAGCGGCAACATTATGTACAAAATAAGTTAAAAAAAATCATTAAAAACAACTTACTAACATCACAAAAAACAACAACTTACAAACATCACAAAAAAACAGCTTACAAACATCATTAAAAAACAATCTGTTGGGGAATAAATACAATGTCAGCCTTCTTCTCCGGCGCCATGGTTACATCCTCCATGGGTCCATATGTTGGAGCATTTTATTTACCGATATTGTTTCACCATAAACAGGCTCTACTACACCAATCACCAAGGAGGACCTGCAGGCGTTGACCAATGACAAGAGCGACACATCCAACCGCACCATTACCTTCAACGTGATTCGTCGACCAAAACTAGGCAGACTGGTGACAGTGCTGGCTGATAATTTCACTGTTGACGTCTCTTCCTTCACACAGACCATGGTAAGAGCAGAACCTAACAACTAACCAGAACCTGCTGATTTCGGATTAGTGTTCATAATGAATAAGATTATTTGACTATTTTGACATGGGACACCAGGGCCCATATTCCTACAACTGAGTTGGAGTAAAGGATATGTTTTGCCTTTTAGATCACAATGAATATGGTCAAATAGACAGATCCTGGATCAGCACTCCTACTCTGGGACACTTGATACAAACAGTACCAGTCAAAAGTTTGGACACACCTACTCATTCAAGGGTTTTCCTTTATTTTTCCTATTTTCTACATTGTAGAATAATAGTGAAGACATCAAAACTATGAATTAACACATATGGAATCATGTAGTAATCAATAAAGTGTTAAACAAATCAAAACATATTTTCGATTTTCGATTCTTCAAAGTAGCCACCCTTAGCCTTGATGACAGCTTTGGACACTTTTGGCTTTCTCTCAACCAGCTTCGCCTGGAATGCTTTTCCAACAGTCTTGAAGGAGTTCCCACATATGCTGAGCACTTGTTGGCTGCTTTTCTTTCACTCTGTGGTCCAGCTCATCCCAAACCGTCTCAATTGGGTTGAGGTCGGGTGATTATGGAGGCCAGGTCATTTGATGCAACACTCCATCACTCTCCTTGGTCAAATAGCACTTACACAACCGTAGAGGTGTGTTGGGTCATTGTCCTGTTGAAAAACCAATCATAGTCCCACTAAGCACAAACCAGATGGGATAGTGTATCGTTTCAGAATGCTGTGGTAGCCATGCTGGTTAAGTGTGCCTTGAATTCTAAATAAATCACTGACTATGTCACCAGCAAAGCACCTCTGTACCATCACACCTCCTCCTCCATGCTTCACGGTGGGAAATACACCCAGTGGGAACCACACCTCCTCCTCCATGTTTCATGGTGGGAACCATACATGCGGAGATCATCCGTTCACCTACTACGCGTCTCACAAATACATGGCGGTTGGGACCAAAAACCTCAAGTTTAGACACATCAGACCAAAGAACAGATTTCCACCGGTCTAATGTCCATTGCTCGTATTTCTTGGCCCAAGCAAGTCTCTTCTTCTTATTGGTGTCCTTTAGTAGTGGTTTCTTTTTGCAGCAATTCATGCAGTTTCCTCTGAACAGTTGATGTTGAGATGTGTCTGTTACTTGAACTCTGTGAAGCATTTATTTGGGTTGCAATTTCCAGACCGCGTGCCCATCCGCCATCGCGCACAAGTTGATTTTGCCACGATCAGGACACGAAGGTTGAAATATCAAAACAAACTCCGAGCCAATTATATTAATTTGGGGAGAGGTTGAAAAGCATTAAACATTTATGGAAATTTGACAGTTGCTAATTGTCCTGGGATATAAACATTAGGTTGTTATTTTACCTGAACTGCACAAGGTCCTCTACTCCGACAATTAATCCACAGATAAAAGGGTCATCCGAGTTTGTTTCTAGCAATCTCTCCTCCTTCAGGCTTCTTCTTCTTTGGACTTTATATGGCGGTTAGCAACCAACTTTAAGGTGCATGACCACCACCAACTGGACTGGAGTGTGGACCTCAGTTCATCTTTCAATCACCCACGTGTGTATATGCTCCTGAAAACCAATGAGGAGATGGGAGAGGCGGGACTTGCAGCGCTTTAAGCCTAACTAACCTATTTCTATTTTAGCGCCTGGCTATGCAGATGAGCGAGAGCATTGTGGGTGCAAACGTTCGTGCGACATGAGCGATGTGGTCAGCATGTGAGGCTGGTAACTCTAATGAACTGCAGCAGAGGTAACTCTGGGTCTTCTTTTCATGTGGCGGTCCTCATGAGAGACAGTTTCATCACGGTGCTTGATGGATTTCGCGACTGCACTTGAAGAAACTTTTAAAGGTCTTGAAATTTTCCGGATTGACTGACCTTCATATCTTAAAGTAATGATGGACTGTCGTTTCTCTTTGCTAATTTGAGCTGTTCTTGCCATAATATGGACTTGGTCTTTTACCAAATAGGGCTAACTTCTGTATACCATACCTACCTTGTTACAACACAACCGAAGAAGGAAAGAACATTAAGATGGAAAGAAATTCAACAAATGAACTTTTAACAAGGCACACCTGTTAATTGAAATGCATTCCAGGTGACTACCTCATGAACCTGGTTGAGAGAATGCCAAGAGTGTGCAAAGCTGTTATCAAGACAAAGGGTGACTACTTTGAAGAATCTAAAATAGAAAACATATTGTGATTTGTTTAACACTTTTTTTGGTTACTACATGACTCCATATGTGTTATTTCATAGTTTTGACGTATTCATTGTTATTCTACAATGTAAAAAATAGTATAAAAAAAATAAAGAAAAACCTTGGAATGAGTGTATGGCCGCAGTAGTTTATACAAGAAGACAAAATAAGACTTCATGCACTGTTTGGGAAAGTATATTGTGATTAATTGGTTCAGTAAAACAATATTTACGGTGAGAAACAAACAGAAGGAAACTCCACAGGATATAAATTCCAATTCAAGCCGAAACAAAATGTTGTTTGGCCTTGACGGGAAGCGTGGTCAGTGTTTTTGATTGGATAAGGCCTCAGGTTACACTCTCTACAGCTGAGTACATAGACATGCATTAATACATATGTTTGTATTCTGATTAACAACTACAGATATTCTCCAACGGAAGAAGGAACTCGTGTGAAGTGTTTGTTGATGACTAAAGTTCTGATGTTCAGTGTTTTGTGTTAACGCTTTAGTTTTTTTTTTGGTTACGTTGAAATGGGGGTCAAATGTTGGTTACAAAACTGTGGAAATTCCCGGGCTTGCCCTTCTGATTCATAGTAACGCAAGCCGTCACTGATTTCTGGTCTCAGGTGGACCAGCAGGAGATTCTGTACATCCAGAGTCTTGTGGCGTCGGTTGGCTGGTCCGCTATGGACTCAATGACCTTCTCAGTGTCCTCACCTCCAGCTTCTCTAGAGAACGAGACCTTCCGGATGGACATCTCCTACGAGAATGCTGGACCCGACCGCAAGACTCTGCTCCTCGCTAACACAGGTGGGCCTTTGGTGAATCATTGCATAATGTCTTGTTGTTATACATCATCAATGTTCATTTTCCAGGATTATTATACAATTAAGGGGTATGAAATATTAGCAACATATGTATTTTTTGGAGAACCATGGAGAACCAAAGCTGCCAAAATTAGAGCTCAATTAATAAATAAATACACAAATAGATAAATGTAAAAAAAAAAAATATGGATGAATGAATGATTGCACACATACAGTGCATTCTGACACATTTTTTAACATTCTGTTACATTAGTCTTATTCTAAAATGGATTAAATAGTTTTTAGTTTTTTCCCCTTATCAATCTACCCACAATACCCCAGAATGACAAAGAAAAACAGGTTTTTAGAAATGTTTGCAAAAGTATTAAAATCAAAAACTGGAATATCTCATTTATATAAGTATTCAGACCCTTTACTCAGTACTTTGATGAAGCACCTTTGGCAGCGATTACAGCATCGCATCTTCTTGTTAACGACGCTACAAGCTTGGCACACCTGTACTTGGGGAGTTTCTCTCATTCTTCTCTGCAGATCCTCTCAAGCTCTTGTCAGGTTGGATGGGGAGCGTCGCTGCACAGCTAATTTCTTGTATCTAGAGCTGTTTGATCATATTCAAGTCCAGGCTCTGGCTGGGACATTCTGAGACTTGTCCCGAAGACTTGTCCCGAAGCCACTCCTGCGTTGTCTTGGCTGTGTGCTTAGGGTTGCTGTCCTGCATTTTTGCAAACTCCAAGTGGGCTGTCATGCCTTTTACTGAGGAGTGGCTTCCGTCTAGCCACTCTATGATAAAGGCCTGATTGGTGAAGGGCTGCAGAGATGGTTGTCCTTCTGGAAGGTTCTCCCATCTCCACAAAGGAACTCTGGAGCTCTGTCAGAGTGACCATCGGAATTTATTGTTCACTTCCCTGACCAAGGCCCTTCTCCCACAATTGCTCAGCTTCTTTTTTTAGGAGATTGTTTTATTTAATCCATTTTAGAATAAGGCTGTAACATAGAAAATGTGGAAAAGGGTCTGAATATTTAAAAAATGCACTGTAATTATGGCAACTTCAGTCCTCCATACAGACTTTTCTCTCGTTGCATTCTAGGTGCTGTGGTGACCGAGGGTGACCACATCGTCATTGACAAGTCCAAGCTGGATGCGTCTAACCTGATGTCCAAGCTGCCCACACCCCAGCGCAGCTCTCACGAGATCTGGTTCCAGGTAAAGTCTCTACCCCAGCACGGGGTCATTGTGGTGGGAGAGAGGAACCTCACTGTGGAGAAACCCAACTTCTCCCAGTACATCCTCAACAAGTATGGCATCACATACCGGCACGACGACTCCGAGACACTCCACGACCACTTTGTCTTCGACACCTGGCTGAACCCCAAGGGTAAGCCGGCCCAGCGCCCTCTGGAAGACAGCCAGGTACTTAATGTTGCTAACCTACCTTGTGTTTTGCACACTTTTATTCAACTGTTTATTTCTGTTTATTAGTTTTTAAATCTGTTCGAACATTGTTTATGTTGCAAAATGAATTGCCTCCATTGAGGATATTGGAAGTTCTGCTTCAAACTCTTAATACAGAGGACAAGATTCATTCAACAAAATAAAGTCATATTCTTCTTCTCTAATCAGGTTCTGGAGGAGTGGTTCAACATCACGGTGATCCCAGTCAACGACCAACCGCCCGTTCTGAAGACCAAAGCCCCCAGCCTGAGTGTGGTGCAGGGGGACACAGTGGCCCTGGGGCCGGAGAACCTCAATGTGGAAGACTTGGACAACCCTTCAGAGGATATCCAGTACACTGTTGTCAGCAAGCCCAACAACGGCTATCTGGCCCTGGGAGGAAGCCTGAACGAGTCTGTGGTGTCCTTCACTCAGGCTCAGATCAACAGTGGGATGGTGTACTTTGTTCACGATGGAGGCCGGGCTTCTGGGGTGTTTTATTTTAGTGTTTCCGATGGCCATCACAAACCGGTCTATAAGCTCTTCAACCTCGAGGTGACGGAGATCACCATCTCCCTTGTCAACAACACTGGGCTGGCTCTGGAGCAGGGACAGACGTCCGTGGTTTTAACCCAGGAGAGTCTGTTGGCAGAGACCAACGGAAAAAACACAACGGTTCACTACCGGATCACCGCTGCGCCGCGGTACGGCAAGATCCTCCGGCTGAATGACCAGGAGGTTTGCCAGTTTGAGCAGGAGGACTTAAGGACGGGTAGGTTGTTTTATCACATGACGACCCTCACGTCTGGTCAGGACAGCTTTGAGTTCACTGCGTTTACATCGGAAGCTAACCTGACAAACCAGGTTGTCAACATCACGGTTAAGCCCCTGGTCAGGTTTGGCGAGGGGGTGAGAATATCCAATGGCATCGTGGTCAAACTCAACACTGGTTTCCTCAACGCAACTGAGCTGGCTTCTCTATCCGTCAGCGACCCTTTCTTCGTGGTCGTCTCTCATCCAAAGTATGGAAAGCTGGTCCGAGGAAAACCCAAAGCTGGTAAGAAAACCGAGCCACTGGGGTCTTTCTCCTTTCAGGATGTGAAGCAGGAGAGGCTTTCCTTCGAGCTCAACGCTAACATGACTGGAGTGCAGGAGCTGAACGACTCGTTGGTGTTCATTCTGAAAGCGGAGAACGTCCCACCTGCCAGGGGAGAGTTCCGGTTCACTATCGTTCCGTATGATCCATCGCTAGTTCTAACCACCAAGAGTCCCATCCTGACCACCAGCAGTCCTTTCTCTCAGCCTCTGAACCAAACGACAGTGTTCGGTGTTGGGACGGCACTACCCTCCCTGTCCACCTCCCTCCTTTCCACACAGAGACCCAGCAAGACCCACCACAAGTTCAAAGCTCGCAACCGCTGGGGGAACACCAACCGGAACGACTCGGCAGGTGCAGATACTACTCTGGGCAAGCCCACCCTGAGTAAAGGAGACGACAATGAGATTTCCTTTGTGAATACACCGGTCCGAGTAGAGTCATACCCACAGAAGTCTTCCAACCTGATATTGGTGACCCTACCTCTCCTGGCCATGCTCTTATTGGTTATCATCCTGGTGGTGCTGGTTATCCTGCTGCGACGCAACAGGAAGAGGAAACAGAAACCTGTCACCTCGAAGCCGCCACCCTCACCCTCGCCCTCAACCCCACCGGCCTATAACGGCCAGTCGCAGAGGAGCGTGGCTGTTCCCACGGTAACGGTGACCCCACTGAGCCCCAGTAGCCCTGCCCTGGACAGGCTGCTTCCTTCAGCCAATCAGGGCTTAGTTAGCAACTCCACATCACTGCTACTTTGCTCGTGGAACGGTGTAGATCCAGAGAGTTCAGCCCAGCTCATTAGGACCACACCCCCCACTCTACAGCAGAACCAATACTGGGTATGACTCTGTAGCTGCTGCCACCTAGGGGAGGGATGGGGAAGTGGACTGTCTACCCTGTACACTAACATCCATCCCCACCAAACCCACTCATCGTTACACTGTAAACCATGACACTACTGTACTATTTGTTTTGTGATATAATCAAAGCATTTTCTACTGAAGCTAAGCACAATCAGCACTGGGAATAACAACCACTATCTCCACTTTGCAACATAATTAGTACTGGTAATAACAGTATTGCTATTGCAGAAGTTATCCCTCCAAACACGACCCAGTGTGGGGTTTCAAACAAACCGTAATGTGTGGACATTGCACTGCACAGCTCTAGTGTAAATTGCATTTTTTTAAAAAGAGAGAATAGAATATAATTTAAAATTGAATTCAACTTTATAGTACAATTGGTTAGAACCGAATGTGTCTTCTGTCTTTCTCAACCCCCCCGTATACACAAGTGCAGTGTGATGTTGGCTCAATGTGAATCCTAGCCGTATTGACTCTACAATACTATACATGTTAATATTGATGTTTGCTTGCATGGTTACTGGGTTGACGTATCTTCCATTAAGTCTCATTGGATTATTATGAGCAATGATCACCGTAGTAGTTCAGACAGGAAACACAGCGTAGAAATGTTGTTCCACCATTTATTAAAGAAGGAGTAATGCAAGTCTTGGCGATATAGGCTCTGACTTTCGGGGTTTTAGCTCAAAGCCCAAGCAAAGCGTCAATATATAAGATGACCTACAAGCAGTGAGCGTGGTTAAACGATACCCCCAGCTGGAAAACAGAAAAAGGAAGTAGAGACTCAAAACACATGAACTATAAAAGGCTGGCGAGGGAAGGACGGCTCATGACTAGCAGTGGGTATCACAGGCGGCTGGTGGCGTCTTAATTAGGGAGGATGGCTCATAACAATGGCTGGAATGGCGTAAATGGTATCAACCACTCTGAAACTCTGTGTTTGATTCCATTCCATTAACTTTGTTCCAGCCGTTATGAGCCGTCCTCCCTAATTAAGGCGCCACCAGCCGCCTGTGATACTCACTGCTAGTAACCATGTATTCATCCAAGATTTTTTTTTTACTAAAATAACATTGGACCCATGACACCTTTAGGCCTTTTCATTCTTTTCACTCCGGTGTGCATTTCAGCCCCTCTCTGCTCCATGTCTCAAAGCCGTAGAGAACAGATCTCGCTTGTAAAGTAGTTGTTATTTAGCTGAATATTGAGAGTTGAAAAATACAAATTATACCTACAGAAAGCTGGGACCCTCCTCTCCTCAACATGAACAAGGGGACGAAGCTTCCAAACTTGTTATCCCGCAATTGCATTTTGAAATATCATATGATCAGAACATGTTTTTCTCTCGAGCGCATGAGGGGAAAGGTAGCCTAGTGGTTAGAGAGTTGGTTCCCCGGTAGGCCGGCATTGTAAATAAGAATTTGTTCTTAAATGACTTGCCAAGTTAAATAAAAGTTAAATAAAAAGATAGGGGAGCAACATCACAGCAGCAGGCCCCCAGTGAGGATAGAGCGGCAGGGAAGACACTTTCATTACAGGACTCAAGAGGATAACGCACTTTACTGTTTGACCAAATCATGGTTTTAGCCACACAAAATAGGATGTTATGAGAGAGGTGACAACGTCTTTCTACATTTATAGGCTCCCTTTTTATTTTTATTATCCATGATATCGGCTAACTGATGATGGAGTCTACGCAGGTCTCTTTGCTGATGACGCGTTTGACTTTCAATGTGAGTTTGAGTGACTTCATCTCAGCCTGAGGAAACCGGGCCGTTGCCCGCTGATCAGCCAAATGCTACTTTATAGTTTAACAGAGAAATTGCGAGAAAAAATATATAGATTTTGAAAAATATTTAACAGGCCCATTGGCTACCGGCCATGTCAACTTCTCTATTGTTTTATTTGTATATATACAGTATATGAAGAACAAAAAAAATTGTGTGTCAATTTCTTCCACCCCACCCAACTAAAGATGGTCCAGCCCATCTGGCATTTGCCAGAATTGCCAGATGGCCAATTCGCCCCTATTACAATATTACTTTTGGTACGTTGTGGTACTCACCTTAGACCAGTGGGAGAAGTGCATGCATATATTCATGGTTTCCTGATTTCTTGTGATCAAGGGATGTCGCCTTACCACTCTCTTGTATTGGTGTATATATTTAATTTTATGGTATTTTATATATTAAAACTCATTCTTCCTACAGTGTATGTATGATACTTATTTCAAGCCATAGTGGAAAATCTGGGGCGGCAGCGTAGCCTAGTGGTTAGAGCATTGGACTAGTAACCATAAGGTTGCGAGTTCAAACCCCTGAGCTGACAAGATACAAATCTGTCGTTCTTCCCCTGAACAGTTAACACACTGTTCCCAGGCCATCATTGAAAATAAGAATTTGTTCTTAACTGACTTGCCTGGTTCAATAAAGGTAGAATATAAATAAAATCCCTGTGTACCCTGGTACTGCTGTCATAAATGTTACTGCTAACCTTAAGGTTTAGGGTTTTGTTACACTGTAAAACCAGATTGTGTCAAATCTACTCCCTTGAAAGAAAACACCTCTTTAAAATAGGCTACATGCCCAAATGGTACTTTTCATTATTTTACATTTCGACAATGAACAACAATGTAAAACGCAACATGTAAAGTGTTTCATGAGCTGAAATAAAAGGATCTCATACATTTTTCAATACGCACTGAAAGCTTGTTTTTCTCACATTTTGAAATGTGTTTACATCTCTGTTAGTGATCATTTTATCATTTGTCAAGATAATCAATCCAACTGACAGGTGTGGCAAATCAAGAAGATGATTAAACAGCCTGATCATTACACAGGTGCACCTTGTGCTGGGGACAATATAAGGCCACTCTAAAATGTGCATTTTTGTCACACAACACAATGCCACAGACGTATCAAGTTTTGAGAGAGCGTGCAATTGACATGCTGACTACAGGAATGTCCAACAGAGCTTTTGCCAGAGAATTTCATGTTAATTTCTCTACCATAAGCCACCTCCAACAATGTTTTAGAGAATTTGGCAGTACGTCCAACCGGCCTCACAACCGCAAACCATGTGTATGGCGTTGTGTGGGTGAGCAGTTTGCTGATGTCAATGTTGTAAACAGAGTGCCCCATGGTGGTGGTGGGGTTATGGTATGGTGTTTGCTGATGTCAGCATTGTGAACAGAGTGCTCCATGATGGTGGTGGGGTTATGGTATGGGAAGGCATTTACTACAGACAACGAACACAATTGCATTTTATTGATAGCAATTTGAATGCAGAGAAACACCGTGCCGAGATCCTGAGGTCCATTGCCGTGCCATTTATCCACCGCCATCACCTCATGTTTCAGCATGATAATGCATAGAGAAACCATGAAGAGAACCTGAGGTACAGTGACACCATCTTAAGGCCCATTGTTGTGCCATTCATCCACCAACATCACCTCATGTTTCAGCATGATAATGCATAGAGAAACCATGAAGAGAACCTGAGGTACAGTGACACCATCTTAAGGCCCATTGTTGTGCCATTCATCCACCAACATCACCTCATGTTTCAGCATGATAATGCATAGAGAAACCATGAAGAGAACCTGAGGTACAGTGACACCATCTTAAGGCCCATTGTTGTGCCATTCATCCACCAACATCACCTCATGTTTCAGCATGATAATGCATAGAGACACCATGAAGAGAACCTGAGGTACAGTGACACCATCCTAAGGCCCATTGTCGTGCCATTTATCCACCGCCATCACCTCATGTTTCAGCATGATAATACACAGCCCCATGTCGCAAGGATCTGGCCACAATTCCTGGAAGCTGAAAGGGTCCTAGTTCTTCCATGACCTGCATACTACCAGATGTCACCCATTGAGCATGTTTGGGATGCTCTGGATCGACATGTACAACAGTGTGTTACAGTTCCCGCCAATATCCAGCAACTTTGCACAGTCATTGAAGAGGAGTGGGACAACATTCTACAAGCCACAGTCAACAGCCTGATCAACTAGGTGAAGGATATGTTTTGCTCTGCATGAGGCAAATGGTGGTCATACCAGATACTGACTGCTTATACTCCCGTATACTCTGGGAGTAATTAAACTGCTGTGCCATGCAGGTAGGTCACTCGTGATTCAAGTCAGTATTCAACATCTATCCATTTCTGAGGAGGGGCAACAGTGAGCACTGTTACCTTCAAGTTAAATAAAAATTTAATTTAAAAAATGAAAAGTAGGTTTTGGTTTTGTTAGAGTATTATGGATGGAGATGGCAGATTGGTGTAAGCACCTACCTCTGATTCCAAACGTTGCATGTTCAAATCCAGCAGAGGAAAGTTGTCTTTGATATTTTTGTTTTAAGCCTTAACCCTTACCTTAAGAATTCAGAGTTGATGCTTAAACTTAACCTGAGTTGATGCTTAAACTTAACCTGAGTTGATGCTTAAACTTAACTTAACCTTTAAAGAATTTGAAATGTGATGTTTGGAACAACTTCGAAACTTGGATGAACATCTTATTCTGACATGAAACATTGAGAGCTTGTAGGTGCCATGACTCTCACTGTACTACTGTACTGTACCCTACCCTACTGTAATGCTATACTATACTGCTATACTATACCACTGTATTGTACTACTGTACAGTACTATTGTACTACTATTTCTATACTATACTACTATACTGTACCCTAACCTACTGTACTGCTATACTATACTGCTATACTATACCACTGTATTGTACTACTATACTGTACCCTACCCTACTGTACTGCTATACTATACTGCTATACTATACCACTGTATTGTACTACTATACTGTACCCTACCCTACTGTACTGCTATACTATACTGCTATACTATACCACTGTATTGTACTACTATACTGTACAGTACTATTGTACTACTATTTCTATACTGTACTACTATACTGTACTACTGTACTGTGCTACTTTACTGTACTACTATACTGTACTATACTACTGTACTACTATACTGTACTATACTACTATAATGCACAGTACTATTGTACTACTATTTCTATACTGTACTACTATACTGTACTATACTACTATACTGTACTACTATACTGTACTACTATACTGTACTACTGTACTGTGCTACTTTACTGTACTACTATACTGTACTATACTGCTGTACGACTGTACTATACTACTATACTGTACTATACTGTGATACTGTACTACTGTACTGTGCTACTATACTGCACAACTATACTACACTACTGTACTACTGTACTACTATACTGTACTACTGTACTGTACTACTATACTGTACTACTATACTGCACTACTGTACTATACTACTATACTGTACTACTATACTGTACTACTATACTGTACTGCTGTACTATACTACTATACTGTACTACTGTACTATACTACTATACTGTACTACTGTACTATACTACTACACTACACGACTGTACTACTGTACTGTACTACTATACTGTACTACTATACTAAACTACTGTACTATACTACTATACTGTACTACTGTACTGTACTACTATACTGTACTACTGTACTATACTATTATACTGTACTACTGTACTGTACTACTATACTGCACAACTATACTACACTACTGTACTACTGTAATACTATACTGTACTACTGTACTGTACTACTGTACTGTACTACTATACTGTACTAATGTACTACTATACTGTACTACTATACTACACTACTGTACTATACTACTATACTGTACTACTATACTGTACTACTGTACTGTACTACTATACTGCACAACTATACTACACTACTGTACTACTGTACTACTATACTGTACTGTACTACTGTACTGTACTACTATACTGTACTACTATACTGTACTATACTACTATACTGTACTGCTATACTACTATACTGTACTACTCTACTGTACTCCTGTACTACTATACTGTACTACGATACTACACTACTGTACTATACTACTATACTGTACTACTGTACTATACTGTACTGCTATACTACACTACTGTACTATACTACTACACTGTGCTACTATACTGTACTACTGTACTACTGTACTGTACTACTATACTACACTACTGTACTATACTACTGTACTATACTACTATACTGTACTATACTACTATACTGTACTACTATACTGCACTACTATACTGTACTACTATACTGTACTACTGTACTACTGTACTGTACTACTATACTACACTACTGTACTATACTACTATACTGTACTACTGTACTGTACTACTATACTGTACTACTGTACTATACTACTATACTGTACTACTGTACTGTACTACTATACTACATGACTGTACTACTGTACTGTACTGCTATACTGTACTACTATACTGTACTACTGTACTACTATACTACTATGCTCTACTACTGTACTGTACTACACTACTGTACTATACTACTATACTGTACTACTATACTGTACTACTGTACTACTATACTGTACTACTATACTACACTACTGCACTATACCGTACTACTATACTGTACTACTGTACTGTACTACTATACTACACTACTGTACTATACTACACTACTGTACTATACTACACTACTGTACTACTATACTGTACTACTGTACGGTACTACTATACTACACTACTGTACTATACTACACTACTGTACTACTATACTGTACTACTATACTACACGACTGTACTGTACTACTATACTGTACTACTGTACTGTACTACTGTACTATATTACTATACTGTACTACTGTACTATACTACTATACTGTACTATACTACTATACTGTACTACTGCACTATACTACTATACTGTACTACGCTAATATACTAGTATACTGTACTATACTACTATACTGTACTACTATACTGTACTACTATACTATACTACTATACTGTACTACTGTACTGTACTACTATACTGCACAACAATACTACACTACTGTACTAATGCACTACTTTACTGTACTACTGTACTGTACTACTGTACTGTACTGCTATACTACACTACTGTACTATACTACTACACTGTACTACACTACTGTACTGTACTACTATACTACACTACTGTACTATACTACTGTACTATACTACTATATTGCGCTACTGTACTACTATACTACTATACTGTACTACTGTACTATACTACACTACTGTACTACTGTACTACTATACTACTGTACTGTACTACTGTACTATACTACTATACTGTACTATACTACTATTCTGTACTACTATACTGTACTACTGTACTATACTACTGTACTATACTACTATACTGTACTACTATACTATACTATACTACTATACTGTACTACTATACTGTACTACTATACAGTACCTCTGCTGCAGTTCATTAGTTAATTTTAGCCAACAGGAGAAGAGGACCCAGGCACATCAACCTGTAAGTCGCTGTGGATAAGAGCGCCTGCAAAATGACTAAAACGTCAAACATAATGAAATAAAAGTGTGTTTATTCAATTTAAAAGGGTCCAACACATGAACTACCCTTATCACTGTACTCCCGTTAGTATTCTACAATCATAGTAATGACGAGAAATCAAAGGTACTATGGGTCTGAAACAGCACAAGCCATCTGCAGCGATGTCTGTTGGCTCCTAATGACGGTCGGAACAGCGCAAATGGAAACCATGGAAACCATATGTTTGATGTATTTGATACCGCTCCTATCCTCCCGTTCAAATCCTTTTTTATTTGTCACACGAGCCGAATACAATGTGGAGGCTATATACAGGGGGTACCGGTACAGAGTCAAAGTGGAGGCTATATACAGGGGGTACCGGTACAGAGTCAATGTGGAGGCTATATACAGGGGGTACCGGTACAGAGTCAATGTGGAGGCTATATACAGGGGTACCGGTACAGAGTCAATGTGGAGGCTATATACAGGGTGTTACAGTACAGAGTCAATGTGGAGGCTATATACAGGGGGTACCGGTACAGAGTCAATGTGGAGGCTATATACAGGGTGTTACAGTACAGAGTCAATGTGGAGGCTATATACAGGGGTACCGGTACAGAGTCAATGTGGAGGCTATATACAGGGGGTACCGGTACAGAGTCAATGTGGAGGCTATATACAGGGGGTACCGGTACAGAGTCAATGTGGAGGCTATATACAGGGGGTACCGGTACAGAGTCAATGTGGAGGCTATATACAGGGGGTACCGGTACAGAGTCAATGTGGAGGCTATATACAGGGGGTACCGGTACAGAGTCAATGTGGAGGCTATATACAGGGGGTACCGGGTCAGAGTCAATGTGGAGGCTATATACAGGGGGTACTGGTACAGAGTCAATGTGAAGGCTATATACAGGGGGTACCGGTACAGAGTCAAAGTGGAGGCTATATACAGGGGGTACCGGTACAGAGTCAATGTGGAGGCTATATACAGGGGGTACCGGTACAGAGTCAATGTGGAGGCTATATACAGGGGGTACAGGTACAGAGTCAATGTGGAGGCTATATACAGGGGGTACCGGTACAGAGTCAATGTGGAGGCTATATACAGGGGTACCGGTACAGAGTCAATGTGGAGGCTATATACAGGGGTACCGGTACAGAGTCAATGTGGAGGCTATATACAGGGGTACCGGTACAGAGTCAATGTGGAGGCTATATACAGGGGTACCGGTACAGAGTCAATGTGGAGGCTATATACAGGGGTACCGGTACAGAGTCAATGTGGAGGCTATATACAGGGGGTACCGGTACAGAGTCAATGTGGAGGCTATATACAGGGGTACCGGTACAGAGTCAATGTGGAGGCTATATACAGGGGTACCGGTACAGAGTCAATGTGGAGGCTATATACAGGGGTACCGGTACAGAGTCAATGTGGAGGCTATATACAGGGGGTACTGGTACAGAGTCAATGTGGAGACTATATACAGGGGTACCGGTACAGAGTCAATGTGGAGGCTATATACAGGGGGTACTGGTACAGAGTCAATGTGGAGACTATATACAGGGGGGGTACCGGTACAGAGTCAATGTGGAGGCTATATACAGGGGGTACCGGTACAGAGTCAATGTGGAGGCTATATACAGGGGGTACCGGTACAGAGTCAATGTGGAGGCTATATACAGGGGGTACTGGTACAGAGTCAATGTGGAGGCTATATACAGGGGGTACCGGTACCGAGTCAATGTGGAGGCTATATACAGGGGGTACTGG
Source organism: Oncorhynchus masou masou (assembly GCF_036934945.1). Lineage (NCBI taxonomy): Eukaryota > Metazoa > Chordata > Actinopteri > Salmoniformes > Salmonidae > Oncorhynchus > Oncorhynchus masou. Next base: position 4,517,685 of record NC_088212.1, on the reverse strand, counting down.
TACAGAGTCAAAGTGGAGGCTATATACAGGGGGTACCGGTACAGAGTCAATGTGGAGGCTATATACAGGGTGTTACGGTACAGAGTCAATGTGGAGGGTATATACAGGGTGTACAGGTACAGAGTCAATGTGGAGGCTATATACAGGGGGTACCGGTACCGAGTCAATGTGGAGGCTATATACAGGGGGTACTGGTACAGAGTCAAAGTGGAGGCTATATACAGGGGGTACCGGTACAGAGTCAATGTGGAGGCTATATACAGGGGGTACCGGTACCGAGTCAATGTGGAGGCTATATACAGGGGGTACCGGTACCGAGTCAATGTGGAGGCTATATACAGGGGGTACCGGTATCGAGTCAATGTGGAGGCTATATACAGGGGGTACCGGTACCGAGTCAATGTGGAGGCTATATACAGGGGTACCGGTACAGAGTCAATGTGGAGGCTATATACAGGGGGTACCGGTACCGAGTCAATGTGGAGGCTATATACAGGGGGTACTGGTACAGAGTCAAAGTGGAGGCTATATACAGGGGGTACCGGTACAGAGTCAATGTGGAGGTTATATACAGGGTGTTACGGTACAGAGTCATTGTGGAGGCTATATACAGGGGGTACCGGTACCGAGTCAATGTGGAGGCTATATACAGGGGGTACTGGTACAGAGTCAATGTGGATGCTATATACATGGGGGGTACCAGTACAGAGTCAATGTGGAGGCTATATACAGGGGGTACCGGTACAGGGTCAATGTGGAGGCTATATACGGGGGTACTGGTACAGAGTCAAAGTGGAGACTATATACAGGGGGTACCGGTACAGAGTCAAAGTGGAGGCTATATACAGGGGGTACCGGTACAGAGTCAAAGTGGAGGCTATATACAGGGGGTACCGGTACAGAGTCAAAGTGGAGGCTATATACAGGGGTACCGGTACCGAGTCAATGTGGAGACTATATACAGGGGTACCGGTACAATGTGGAGACTATATACAGGGGGTACCGGTACAGAGTCAATGTGGAGGCTATATACAGGGGGTACTGGTACAGAATCAATGTGGAGACTATATACAGGGGTACCGGTACAGAGTCAATGTGGAGGCTATATACAGGGGGTACTGGTACAGAGTCAATGTGGAGGCTATATACAGGAGGTACCGGTACAGAGTCAATGTGGAGGCTATATACAGGGGGTACCGGTACAGAGTCAATGTGGAGGCTATATACAGGGGGTACTGGTACAGAGTCAATGTGGAGGCTATATACAGGGGGTACTGGTACAGAGTCAATGTGAAGGCTATATACAGGGGGTACCGGTACAGAGTCAATGTGGAGGCTATATACAGGGGGTACCGGTACAGAGTCAATGTGGAGGCTATAAACAGGGGTACCGGTACCGAGTCAATGTGGAGGCTATATACAGGGGTACTGGTACAGAGTCAAAGTGGAGGCTATATACAGGGGGTACCGGTACAGAGTCAATGTGGAGGCTATATACAGGGTGTTACGGTACAGAGTCAATGTGGAGGGTATATACAGGGTGTACAGGTACAGAGTCAATGTGGAGGCTATATACAGGGGGTACCGGTACCGAGTCAATGTGGAGGCTATATACAGGGGGTACTGGTACAGAGTCAAAGTGGAGGCTATATACAGGGGGTACCGGTACAGAGTCAATGTGGAGGCTATATACAGGGTGTTATGGTACAGAGTCAATGTGGAGGCTATATACAGGGTGTTACGGTACAGAGTCAATGTGGAGGCTATATACAGGGGGTACCGGTACAGAGTCAATGTGGAGGCTATATACAGGGTGTTACGGTACAGAGTCAATGTGGAGGCTATATACAGGGTGTTACGGTACAGAGTCAATGTGGAGGCTATATACAGGGGGTACCGGTACCGAGTCAATGTGGAGGCTATATACAGGGGGTACCGGTACCGAGTCAATGTGGAGGCTATATACAGGGGGTACCGGTATCGAGTAAATGTGGAGGCTATATACAGGGGGTACTGGTACCGAGTCAATGTGGAGGCTATATACAGGGGTACCGGTACAGAGTCAATGTGGAGGCTATATACAGGGGGTACCGGTACCGAGTCAATGTGGAGGCTATATACAGGGGGTACTGGTACAGAGTCAAAGTGGAGGCTATATACAGGGGGTACCGGTACAGAGTCAATGTGGAGGTTATATACAGGGTGTTACGGTACAGAGTCATTGTGGAGGCTATATACAGGGGGTACCGGTACCGAGTCAATGTGGAGGCTATATACAGGGGGTACTGGTACAGAGTCAATGTGGATGCTATATACATGTGGGGTACCAGTACAGAGTCAATGTGGAGGCTATATACAGGGGGTACCGGTACAGGGTCAATGTGGAGGCTACATACAGGGGGTACCGGTACCGAGTCAATGTGGAGGCTATATACAGGGGGTACTGGTACAGAGTCAAAGTGGAGACTATATACAGGGGGTACCGGTACAGAGTCAAAGTGGAGGCTATATACAGGGGGTACCGGTACAGAGTCAAAGTGGAGGCTATATACAGGGGTTACCGGTACAGAGTCAAAGTGGAGGCTATATACAGGGGTACCGGTACCGAGTCAATGTGGAGACTATATACAGGGGTACCGGTACAATGTGGAGACTATATACAGGGGGTACCCGTACAGAGTCAATGTGGAGGCTATATACAGGGGGTACAGGTACAGAGTCAATGTGGAGGCTATATACAGGGGGTACTGGTACAGAGTCAATGTGGAGGCTATATACAGGGGGTACCGGTACAGAGTCAATGTGGAGGCTATATACAGGGGGTACCGGTACAGAGTCAATGTGGAGGCTATATACAGGGGGTACCGGTACAGAGTCAATGTGGAGGCTATATACAGGGTGTTACGGTACAGAGTCAATGTGGAAGCTATATACAGGGGGTACCAGTACAGAGTCAATGTGGAGGCTATATACAGGGGGTACTGGTACAGAGTCAATGTGGAGGCTATATACAGGGGGTACCGGTTACAGAGTCAATGTGGAGGCTATATACAGGGGGTACTGGTACAGAGTCAATGTGGATGCTATATACAGGGGGTACCGGTACAGAGTCAATGTGGAGGCTATATACAGGGGGTACCGGTACAGGGTCAATGTGGAGGCTATATACAGGGGGTACCGGTACCGAGTCAATGTGGAGGCTATATACAGGGGGTACTGGTACAGAGTCAAAGTGGAGACTATATACAGAGGGTACCGGTACAGAGTCAAAGTGGAGGCTATATACATGGGGTACCGGTACAGAGTCAAAGTGGAGGCTATATACAGGGGGTACCGGTACAGAGTCAAAGTGGAAGCTATATACAGGGGTACCGGTACCGAGTCAATGTGGAGACTATATACAGGGGTACCGGTACAATGTGGAGACTATATACAGGGGGTACCGGTACAGAGTCAATGTGGAGGCTATATACAGGGGGTACAGGTACAGAGTCAATGTGGAGGCTATATACAGGGGTACCGGTACAGAGTCAATGTGGAGGCTATATACAGGGGGTACCGGTACAGAGTCAATGTGGAGGCTATATACATGCGGTACCGGTACAGAGTCAATGTGGAGGCTATATACAGGGGGTACCGGTACAGAGTCAATATGGAGGCTATATACAGGGTGTTACGGTACAGAGTCAATGTGGAGGCTATATACAGGGGGTACAGGTACAGAGTCAATGTGGAGGCTATATACAAGGGGTACAGGTACAGAGTCAATGTGTAGGCTATATACAGGGGGTACCGGTACAGAGTCAAAGGGGAGGCTCTATACAGGGGGTACCGGTACAGAGTCAATGTGGAGGCTATATACAGGGGGTACCGGTACAGAGTCAATGTGGAGGCTATATACAGGGGGTACCGGTACAGAGTCAATGTGGAGGCTATATACAGGGTGTTACGGTACAGAGTCAATGTGGAAGCTATATACAGGGGGTACCAGTACAGAGTCAATGTGGAGGCTATATACAGGGGGTACTGGTACAGAGTCAATGTGGAGGCTATATACAGGGGGTACCGGTTACAGAGTCAATGTGGAGGCTATATACAGGGGGTACTGGTACAGAGTCAATGTGGATGCTATATACAGGGGGGGTACCGGTACAGAGTCAATGTGGAGGCTATATACAGGGGGTACCGGTACAGGGTCAATGTGGAGGCTATATACAGGGGGTACCGGTACCGAGTCAATGTGGAGGCTATATACAGGGGGTACTGGTACAGAGTCAAAGTGGAGACTATATACAGAGGGTACCGGTACAGAGTCAAAGTGGAGGCTATATACAGGGGGTACCGGTACAGAGTCAAAGTGGAGGCTATATACAGGGGGTACCGGTACAGAGTCAAAGTGGAAGCTATATACAGGGGTACCGGTACCGAGTCAATGTGGAGACTATATACAGGGGTACCGGTACAATGTGGAGACTATATACAGGGGGTACCGGTACAGAGTCAATGTGGAGGCTATATACAGGGGGTACAGGTACAGAGTCAATGTGGAGGCTATATACAGGGGGTACCGGTACAGAGTCAATGTGGAGGCTATATACAGGGGGTACCGGTACAGAGTCAATGTGGAGGCTATATACATGCGGTACCGGTACAGAGTCAATGTGGAGGCTATATACAGGGGGTACCGGTACAGAGTCAATATGGAGGCTATATACAGGGTGTTACGGTACAGAGTCAATGTGGAGGCTATATACAGGGGGTACAGGTACAGAGTCAATGTGGAGGCTATATACAGGGGGTACCGGTACAGAGTCAATGTGGAGGCTATATACAGGGGGTACAGGTACAGAGTCAATGTGTAGGCTATATACAGGGGGTACCGGTACAGAGTCAAAGGGGAGGCTCTATACAGGGGGTACCGGTACAGAGTCAATGTGGAGGCTATATACAGGGGGTACCGCTACAAAGTCAATGTGGAGGCTATATACAGGTGGTACAGGTACAGAGTCAATGTGCGGGGGGAACCGGTTTGTCGAGGTCATTTAGGTAGAGTTATTAAAGTGACTATGCATAGATGATAAGAGAGTAGCAGCAGCGTAAAAGAGAGGTTGGGGGGGGTGCAGCAATGTAAATAGTCTGGGGGGGGGTGAATAGTCTGCCATTTGATTATCTGTTCAGGAGCCTTAGACTTGGCTCTCCGGTACCGCTTGCCGTGAGGTAGCAGAGAGAACAGTCTATGACTGGGGTGGCTGGAGTCTGACAATTTTTTAGGGCCTTCCTCTGACACCGCCCGGTATAGAGGTCCTGGATGGCAGGCAGCTTTGCCCCAGTGATGTACTGGGCCGTACGCACTACTTGGTGTGCTTGGACCATGTTGGTATGTTGGTAATGTGGACACCAAGGAACTTGAAGCTCTCAACCTGCTCCACTACAGCCCTGTCGATGAGAATGGGGGGCGTGCTCGGTCCTCCTTTTTCCTGTAGTCCACAATCACCTCTTTTGTCTTGTTCACGTTGAGGGAGAGGTTGTTGTCCTGGCACCACACTGCCAGTTCTCTGACCTCCTCCCTATAGGCTGTCTCGTCGTTGTCGGTGATCAGGCCTCTACCACCAGGTCTCTGACCTCCTCCCTCTCTCGGTCTCAGCATCAAAGCTGGGACCGAGAGACTGAAAAACAGCTTCTATCTCAAGGCCATCAGACTGTTAAACAGCCACCACTAACATTGAGTGGCTGCTGCCAACACACTGACACTGACTCAACTCCAGCCACTTTAATAATGGGAATTGATGGGAAATGATGTAAATATATCACTAGCCACTTTAAACAATGCTACCTTATATAATGTTACTTACCCTATATTATTCATCTCATATGCATATGTATATACTGTACTCTATATCATCGACTGCATCCTTATGTAATACATGTATCACTAGCCACTTGCGACAATGGCGGCGGATAGTTTCAGAAATAGAGGGTCCAGATTGTCAAGCCCAGCTGATTTGTACGGGTCCAGGTTTTGCAGCTCTTTCAGAACATCTGCTATCTGGATTTGGGTAAAGGAGAACCTGGAGAGGCTTGGGTGAGGAGCTGCGGGGGTGGGGTGGAGCTGTTGGCCGAGGTTGGAGTAGCCAGGCGGAAGGCATGGCCAGCCTTTGAGAAATGCTTGTTGAAGTTTTCGATAATCATGGATTTATCGGTGGTGACCGTGTTACCTAGCCTCAGTGCAGTGGGCAGCTGGGAGGAGGTGCTCTTGTTCTCCATGGACTTCACAGTGTCCCAGAACTTTTTGGAGTTGGAGCTACAGGATGCAAACTTCTGCCTGAAGAAGCTGGCCTTAGCTTTCCTGACTGACTGCGTGTATTGGTTCCTGACTTCCCTGAACAGTTGCATATCGCGGGGACTATTCGATGCTATTGCAGTCCGCCACAGGATGTTTTTGTGCTGGTCGAGGGCAGTCAGGTCTGGAGTGAACCAAGGGCTGTATCTGTTCTTAGTTCTGCATTTTTTGAACGGAGCATGCTTATCTAAAATGGTGAGGAAGCTACTTTTAAAGAATGACCAGGCATCCTCAACTGACGGGATGAGGTCAATGTCCTTCCAGGATACCCGGGCCAGGTCGATTAGAAACGCCTGCTCACAGAAGTGTTTTAGGGAGCGTTTGACAGTGATGAGGGGTGGTCGTTTGACTGCGGCACCGTAGCGGATACAGGCAATGAGGCAGTGATCGCTGAGATCCTGTTTGAAGACAGCGGAGGTGTATTTAGAGGGCCAGTTGGTCAGGATGACATCTATGAGGGTGCCCTTGTTTACAGATTTAGGGTACCTGGTGAGTTCCTTGATGATTTGTGTGAGATTGAGGGCATCTAGCTTACATTGTAGGACTGCCGGGGTGTTAAGCATATCCCAGTTTAGGTCACCTAAAAGAACAAACTCTGAAGCTAGATGGGGGGCGATCAATTCACAAATGGTGTCCAGGGCACAGCTGGGAGCTGAGGGGGGTCGGTAGCAGGCGGCAACAGTGAGAGACTTATTTCTGGAGAGAGTAATTTTCAAAATCAGTAGTTCGAACTGTTTGGGTATGGACCTGGAAAGTATGACATTACTTTGCAAGCTATCTCTGCAGTAGACTGCAACTCCTCCCCCTTTGGCAGTTCTATCTTGACGGAAGATTGGGTAGTTGGGTATGGAAATCTCAGAATTTTTGGTGACCTTCCTGAGCCAGGTCTCAGACACGGCAAGGACATCAGGGTTAGCAGAGTGTGCTAAAGCAGTGAGTAAAACAAACTTAGGGAGGAGGCTTCTGATGTTGACATGCATAAAACCAAGGCTTTTTCGATCACAGAAGTCAACAAATGAGGGTGCCTGGGGACATGCAGGGCCTGGGTTTACCTCCACATCACCCGCGGAACAGAGAAGGAGTAGTATGAGGGTGCGGCTAAAGGCTATCAAAACTGGTCGCCTAGAGCATTGAGGACAGAGAATAAGAGGAGCAGGTTTCTGGGCATGGTAGAATATATTCAGGGCATAATGCGCAGACAGGGGTGTGGTGGGGTGCGGGTACAGCGGAGGTAAGCCCAGGCACTGGGTGATGATGAGAGAGGTTGTATCTCTGGACATGCTGGTTGTAATGGGTGAGGTCACCGCATGTGTGGGAGGTGGGACAAAGGAGGCATCAAGGGTATGAAGAGTGGAACTAGGGGCTCCATTGTGAACTAAAACAATGATAACTAACCTGAACAACAGTATACAAGGCATATTGACATTTGAGAGAGACATACAGCGAGGCATACAGTAATCACAGGTGTTGAATTGGGAACGCTAGCTAAAACAGTAGGTGAGACAACAACAGCTAATCAGCTAGCACAACAACAGCAGGTAAAATGGCGTTGACTAGGCAACGGGGCCGACAGATAAAACATAAACAAGCAGAATGGAGTACCGTGATTAATGGACAGTCCAGCGTGCATCAGCTATGTAGCCAAGTGATCAGTGTCCAGGGGGCAGGGTAGCTGGATTAGTGAGTGTTATCCAGGTAAAAAAAAAATAACAATGACTAAATAGCTTGTAGCTAGTTAGCTGGTTAGCTTCTGGAGGTTCTTGAGTGTGTTCTAAAAATTTAAAATAATAGCGATTCCGTATCACATTGGGTGAGGCAGGTTACCGGAAGGTATAAACAAATTAAAAATTGAAAAGAGATAGAGAGTAAATATGGGTCCAGTGAGTGTTTGGGACGTGGCGATTCAGACGATTAGCAGGCCTGTGCTAACAAGCTAACAGTTAGTAGGCCGGGGCTAAACAAGGTAGCAGTTAGCGGACAGGGGCTAAACAAGCTGGCAGTTAGCAGGCCGGGGCTAAACAAGGTAGCAGTTAGCGGACCGGGGCTAAACAAGCTGGCAGTTAGCAGGCCGAAATAGCAAGAAAGGAGATAGCAAGGGCTAGAGAGTTAGCCTTTGCGGTGACATCGATAGACCGGTCGTGGGTCCGGGTATTGTAGCCCAGGAGTATGCTACGGTGGTAGGTATTGTAGCCCAGGAGTATGCTACGGTGGTAGCACAGGGGCTCTGGCCGGGCTAGCTTCAAGCTAAGTGGGTGGAAACGCTAGCCAGGAGTAATCATCCGGGGTTGCGGTTTATCTAGATAGCTAGTTGTGAAGATCCAGCTGAAAAATGTTCTGTTTGCGGTGGGAATTCGGGGATAAAAAATAAATAGATCCGTTATGCTCTGGTTAGAGTCGTGTTGTTCGAACTGGTGAGAGCTTTCCGAGCTAAAGGTTAGCTGATGTTAGCTGAAGACCGCTAGCATAGCTGGTGGTTAGCTGGCTAGCTTCAGTTGAGGGGTTCCGGTTCCGAAGTAAATATAAATACTTTAGGAAAAATAGCTATATTGGGTGAGGCGGGTTGCAGGAGAGTATATGGAAGCTGAGGTTTAGCAAAATGTTTTAAAAGATATGCGAAGAAAAATATGTAAAAACGAAAAAAGACGATATAAACAAGGGACTCGACACGACAGGACGTCTTAATGCTACAGCATCTTGGTTCAGAGTTAAATACCCTCAGACTGGTAACAACAGAGTACAGGAAGATAAATACCCCCAGACTGGTAACAACAGAGGACAGGAAGTTAAATACCCTCAGACTGGTAACAACAGAGGACAGGAAGTTAAATACCCCCAGACTGGTAACAACAGAGGACAGGAAGTTAAATACACCCAGACTGGTAATAACAGAGGACAGGAAGTTAAATACCCACAGACTGGTAATAACAGAGGACAGGAAGTTAAATACCCTCAGACTGGTAACAGAGGACAGGAAGTTAAATAACCCCAGACTGGTAATAACAGAGGACAGGAAGTTAAATACCCTCAGACTGGTAACAGAGGACAGGAAGTTAAATACCCCCAGACTGGTAACAACAGAGGACAGGAAGTTAAATACCCCCTAGACTGGTCACAACAGAGGACAGGAAGTTAAGTACCCCCAGACTGGTAACAACAGAGGACAGGAGGTTAAATACCCCCAGACTGGTAACGGAGGACAGGAAGTTAAATACCCCCAGACTGGTAATAACAGAGGACAGGAAGTTAAATACCCCCAGACTGGTCATAACAGAGGACAGGAAGTTAAATACCCCCAGACTGGTAACAACAGAGGACAGGAAGTTAAATACCCCCTAGACTGGTAACAGCAGAGGACAGGAAGTTAAGTACCCCCAGACTGGTCACAACAGAGGACAGGAAGTTAAATACCCCCTAGACTGGTCACAACAGAGGACAGGAAGTTAAGTACCCCCAGACTGGTAACAACAGAGGACAGGAGGTTAAATACACCCAGACTGGTAATAACAGAGGACAGGAGGTTAAATACCCCCTAGACTGGTCACAACAGAGGACAGGAAGTTAAATACCCCCTAGACTGGTCACAACAGAGGACAGGAAGTTAAATACCCTCAGACTGGTAACAGAGGACAGGAAGTTAAATACCCCCAGACTGGTAACAACAGAGGACAGGAAGTTAAATACCCCCTAGACTGGTCACAACAGAGGACAGGAAGTTAAGTACCCCCAGACTGGTAACAACAGAGGACAGGAGGTTAAATACACCCAGACTGGTAACAGAGGACAGGAGGTTAAATACCCCCAGACTGGTAACAGCAGAGGACAGGAAGTTAAATACCCCCAGACTGGTAACAACAGAGGACAGGAAGTTAAATACCCCCAGACTGGTAACAACAGAGGACAGGAAGTTAAATACCCCCAGACTGGTAACGGAGGACAGGAAGTTAAATACCCCCAGACTGGTAACAACAGAGGACAGGAGGTTAAATACCCCCAGACTGGTAAACAGAGGACAGGAAGTTAAATACCCACAGACTGGTAATAACAGAGGACAGGAAGTTAAATACCCCCAGACTGGTAACAACAGAGGACAGGAGGTTAAATACCCCCAGACTGGTAACGGAGGACAGGAAGTTAAATACCCCCAGACTGGTAATAACAGAGGACAGGAAGTTAAATACCCCCAGACTGGTAACAGAGGACAGGAAGTAAAATACCCCCAGACTGGTAACAGCAGAGGACAGGAAGTTAAATACCCCCAGACTGGTAACAGCAGAAGACAGGAAGTTAAATACCCCCTAGACTGGTAACAACAGAGGACAGGAAGTTAAATACCCCCTAGACTGGTAACAGCAGAGGACAGGAAGTTAAATACCCCCAGACTGGTAACAGAGGACAGGAAGTTAAATACCCCCAGACTGGTAACAGCAGAGGACAGGAAGTTAAATACCCCCAGACTGGTAACAGCAGAGGACAGGAAGTTATAATTACACAACTCTCTTCCTGTGTCTGTAGAGCACATCGTCACAATACTTTATTTGAAAGGAGTTTGTAGCTTGTGGGAGCTCTATTTGAAAGGTCATTCAGTTAGGCTTTACAGAACTAAAAAGGCGTGTCTTGACAAAGAAAACTGAGCATGTGCAAAGATTGGAGTGGATCTCCCAGCTCCCACTTTATTGGCTAACAAAGTGGTTGTCGTAGTGCGTGATTTGATTTGCTCATATCAGATTTAACAACGTGAGAGAAAGGGAGGATGAGTCTTCTCTAAAACGAAGGAGAGGGAACCACAGGAAATCTCATGCATTCATGTAGAACCCGAGAGGTGCTTATGTCATAGAGCCCCTAAACATCAGAGTGGCAGAAATGGTCAGTCCTTTCAGACATTAGTTGGGGCCTGTTCTGATTGGGGCCTATTTGGGGCCTGTTCTGATTGGGGCCTGTTCTGATTGGGGCCTATTTGGGGCCTGTTCTGATTGGGGCCTGTTCTGGTTGGGGCCTGTTCTGGTTGGGGCCTGTTCTGATTGGGGCCTATTTGGGGCCTGTTCTGATTGGGGCCTGGTTGGGGCCTGTTCTGATTGGAACATCAAATATAACTAGATTTCCTGGTCTACTGACATGTGATCTGTGCTCTGTTGGACAAACAGATCGGAGGATAAATTGTGTTCTTGTATTGTTGAAGCATTTCTTTTGTTGTAACGTATAATGTATGCGTTAGGGTTTTGTTTTAATTTACAATCAAGTTTGTCTCATGATTCACAGTGTGCCTGAACAACTTGTGACCTGCATAAAGGAGAGTCACGGTGTCGTGACATGTGACGAAGCATGAGCTGCAGAGAATCCCTCTTCTAAATCACCAGGTCAGAGTTTGCTCACAACAGCAGTTTCAGCAGCTGTTTCAATTGATTCACTTGAGAAAATATATATATATATATATTTTTAAAGGGGGTGACAGAAAGAGGAAACGGAGAACCAGGGAAATACTGACTTTAGTTCCTGAAGGTTTCAGTTCTAAATGTGTGTTTGGTTAAATAAAGCATCCTCCCATCTGTTTACTGTCACCATTAAAAATATATATTTTCTAAATTCCCGAGCAGAACATGACGTGTTCTCAACTAAATCAAATCGGTCAACCATTTTGCACGCAATTTTTTTTTTTTTAACTAGGCAAGTCAGTTATGAACAAATTCTTATTTTCAATGACGGCCTAGGAACAGTGGGTTAACTGCCTTGTTCATGGGCAGAGTGGTAGATTTGTACCTTGTCAGCTCGGGGGTTTGAACTTTCAACCTTCCGGTTACTAGTCCAACGCTCTAACCACTAGGCTAACATGGCGCCTCTACATGCTAGCCACTAGGCTACCATGCCGCCTCTACATGCTAGCCACTAGGCTACCATGCCGCCTCTACACGCTAACCACTAGGCTACCATGCCGCCTCTACACTCTAACCACTAGGCTACCCTGCCGCCTCTACACGCTAACCACTAGGCTACCATGCCGCCTCTACACTCTAACCACTAGGCTACCATGCCGACCTCTACACGCTAACCACTAGGCTACCCTGCTGCCTCTACACTCTAACCACTAGGCTACCATGCCACCTCTACACTCTAACCACTAGGCTACCTGCCACCTCTACACTCTAACCACTAGGCTACCATGCCGCCTCTACACTCTAACCACTAGGCTACCATGCCGCCTCTACACTCTAACCACTACCCTACCTACCACCCCTACACTCTAACCACTAGGCTACCTGCCACCCCTACACTCTAACCACTAGGCTACCTGCCACCCCTACACTCTAACCACTAGGCTACCTACCACCCCTACACTCTAACCACTAGGCTACCTGCCACCTGCCACCTCTACACTCTAACCACTAGACTACCTGCCACCTCTACACTCTAACCACTAGGCTACCTGCCACCTCTACACTCTAACCACTACCCTACCTGCCACCCCTACACTCTAACCACTAGGCTACCTGCCACCCCTACACTCTAACCACTAGGCCACTCTGCCACCCCTACACTCTAACTACTGTTGACGGGAAAGGACCCTGGGCAGAGCCAGGGGAATATTGCCGCCCCAAAGCCGAGCTGGAGGCAGCGAAAGCAGAGAGGCGGCATTATGAGGAGATAGAGCGGCTGGAAGCCCGAGAGGCAGCCCCAAAAATTTATTGGGGGGGGGGGACAGGGAGAGTGTGGCAGAGTCAGGAGCCAGGCCTGAGCCAACTTCCCCTGTTAACCGTAAGGAGCCATGGATGTTATCGGAGCTATCGGCGACGCTGAGGGCTGAGTCTGAGAGGGTCGAGGAGTTATTGGACAGAATGGAGGAGAGTGAACGGATGGGAGATGAGGAGACACTCGAGGAGGTGTTAATAGAATTGGGGGAGTGTGAAGAGAGAGAGCAGTTGATTTGGCGTAGTAAGCAAGGCATTCGCCCTGAGGTGTGTGTCCCCAGCCCGGTACCACCAGTGCCGGCACCCCGCACCAGGCTGTCTCTCTGTTCCATCAACACAGGTGCTCCCGCCTATCCGGCGCTACCAGAGTTTCCGCCCCTCAGTCCAGAGGCGCCAGAGCCCCTCAGTCCAGAGGCGCCAGAGCTTCTCTGTCCAGCGCTGCCAGAACCTTCCTCCTCTCCAGCGCAGCCGGAGTCTCCCACCTGTCCGGCGCTGCCAGAGCTCCCGCCCCTCAGTTCAGAGGCGCTAGAGCCCCTCATTCCAGAGGCGCCAGAGCTCCTCAGTCCAGCGCTGCCAGAGCCTTCCTCTCCAGCATTGCCGGAGCTTCCCGTCTGCCCAGCGCCATCAGAGTCGCCAGTCTGCCCAGCGCCGCCTGAGCTTCCCGTCTGCCCAGTGCCATCAGAGTCGCCAGTCTGCCCAGCGTCGCCTGAGCCACCCGTCTGCCCAGCGCCGCCAGTGCCGCCAGTCTGCAAGGAGCCGCCAGTGCTGCCAGTCTGCAAGGAGCCGCCAGTGCTGCCAGTCTGCAAGGAGCCGCCAGTGCCGCCAGTCTGCCAGGATCCGTCAGATCCGCCAGTCAGCCAGGATCCGCCGGAACCACCAGTCAGCCAAGATCTGCCAGAACCACCACCCAGCCAGGATCTGCCAGAGCCATCAACCTGCCTGAGCTTCCTCTCAGTCTTGAGCTTCCCCTCAGTCCAGTGGGGCCCGTTGTTAGGGTTCCTAGGCCAAGGTTAGCGGCGAGGGTCGCCACTCAAGGGACGCTAAGGAGGTGGACTAAGATAATTATGGAGTGGGGTCCACGTCCAGCGCCAGAGTCGCCACTGCGGACAGATGCCCACCCAGACCCTCCCCTATCTTCATCCATTGTCCAACTATTGCATGAATTAGAACTGCTTTTAAAACCCTTTAACTATTTAGATGACCGTTGCTAATGCCACATCCTAATCTGCAAAGGCCCTGTGTATTTATCCTCTTCGACGGCCCTGTGTATTTATCCTCTTTGACGGCCCTGTGTATTTATGCATCTTCAAAGGTCCTGTGTATTTATCATCTTCGAACGACTCTGTGTATTTATCATCTTTGACGGCCCTGTGTATTTATCATCTTTAAAGGCCCTGTGTATTTATCATCTTCAAAGAGCAGAACTAAAGGCTCTGATAATCTTGCCCCTCGTCTATTTTGTTTTGTTCGGGGGGCCGGCAGCGTCAGCCCAACTCTCTGTCACGTCAGAGCGCTGCAGACACAGATGGTTAAATGAGAGTTGAGAGGAATTAGCCATGTTATTGATGTAGCATCTCTCTAAAAGTGCTCTCTACAGTCCTCACATTATTGATTGGTCAATTTATAGCAGAAGGAAGATGTCAATATGGCCATCCACTGTGCTTTCTGCCCTGCCACACACACACACACACACACACACACACACACACACACACACACACACACACACACACACACACACACACACACACACACACACACACACACACACACACACACACACACACACACACACACACACACACACACAGAGTACAGTTTGTCAATATGGCCATCCACTGTGCTTTCTGCCCTGCCACACACACACACACACACACACACACACACACACACACACACACACACACACACACACACACACACACACACACACACACACACAGTACAGTTTGTCAATATGGCCATCCACTGTGGGACCATGAACATACGTCGTACCAGATGTCCAGTCTGACTGTTCTGGACACAAAGACGTGTATATTAAAACATCAACATGCACATTCACATCAGCATTAGAGTCATATCTGCTGTGTGTGTGTGTGCGTGTGTGAGAGACTGTGTGTGTGTGTGGGAGAGATTGTGTGTGTGCGTGTGTGTGTGTGTGTGTGTGTGTGTATGTGAGAGAGATTGTGTGTGTGCGTGTTTGAGAGACTGTGTGTGTGTGTGTGTGTGTGTGTGAGAGACTGTGTGTGTGGGTGAGATTGTGTGTGTGCGTGTGTGAGAGACTGTGTGTGTGCGTGTGTGAGAGACTGTGTGTGTGTGTGGGAGAGATTGTGTGTGTGCGTGTGTGAGAGACTGTGTGTGTGCGTGTGTGAGAGACTGTGTGTGTGTGTGGGAGAGATTGTGTGTGTGCGTGTGTGAGAGACTGTGTGTGTGTGTGTGTGTGTGTGTGTGTGTGTGTGTGTGTGTGTGTGTGTGTGTGTGTGCGTGTGTGAGAGACTGTGTGTGTGGGTGAGATTGTGTGTGTGCGTGTGTGAGAGACTGTGTGTGTGCGTGTGTGAGAGACTGTGTGTGTGTGGGAGAGATTGTGTGTGTGTGTGTGTGAGAGACTGTGTGTGTGTGTGTGTGTGTGTGTGTATGTGTGTGTGTGTGGGAGAGATTGTGTGTGTGCGTGTGTGAGAGACTGTGTGTGTGTGTGTGTGTGTGTGTGTGTGTGTGTGTGTGTGTGTGTGTGTGTGTGTGTGTGTGTGTGTGTGCGTGTGTGAGAGACTGTGTGTGTGGGTGAGATTGTGTGTGTGCGTGTGTGAGAGACTGTGTGTGTGCGTGTGTGAGAGACTGTGTGTGTGTGGGAGAGATTGTGTGTGTGCGTGTGTGAGAGACTGTGTGTGTGTGTGTGTGTGTGTGTGTGTGTGTGTGTGTGTGTGTGTGTGTGTGTGTGTGTGTGTGTGTGTGTGTGTGTGTGTGTGTGAGAGAGAGATTGTGTGAGTGCGTGTGTGAGAGACTGTGTGTAGTACATGAATGAAGAGCATTCTTCTGTATTGATGCATGTCAGCTGACAGGAGCGCTGTCAACTGTGGGTCAGTGTTGAACACGGAGGACACTGGACATCAGGCTGTGTGTGTGTGTGTGTGTGTGTGCGCGTTTGCGTGCGTCATGGCAGAAAGCACTGAGGCAGCAGATCTCTTCTGATTGGCTGACCACACAGACTACACAGCCACTGTCTGACACTTTTGTACTTTGACAGAAGAGCACATACAATTCACATACTGTATTGGAAAACCCTGTTCTTCTGTTTAAAGTAGTACTGCGTTGAGTTAAAGTTGAACTCCGTTGAGTTGAAGTAGTACTGCGTTGAGTTAAAGTTGTACTGCGTTGAGTTAAAGTTGTACTGCGTTGAGTTGAAGTTGTACTGCGTTGAGTTGAAGTTGTACTGCGTTGAGTTAAAGTTGTACTGCGTTGAGTTAAAGTAGTACGGCGTTGAGTTAAAGTTGTACTGCGTTGAGTTGAAGTTGTACTGCGTTGAGTTAAAGTAGTACTGCGTTGAGTTAAAGTAGTACTGCGTTGAGTTGAAGTTGTACTGCGTTGAGTTAAAGTTGTACTGCGTTGAGTTGAAGTTGTACTGCGTTGAGTTGAAGTTGTACTGCGTTGAGTTAAAGTTGTACTGCGTTGAGTTGAAGTTGTACTGCGTTGAGTTAAAGTTGTACTGCGTTGAGTTAAAGTAGTACGGCGTTGAGTTAAAGTTGTACTGCGTTGAGTTGAAGTTGTACGGCGTTGAGTTAAAGTAGTACTGCGTTGAGTTAAAGTAGTACTGCGTTGAGGTAAAGTAGTACTGCGTTGAGTTAAAGTAGTACTGCATTGAGTTAAAGTAGTACTGCGTTGAGTTAAAGTAGTACTGCGTTGAGTTAAAGTAGTACTGCGTTGAGGTAAAGTAGTACTGGGTTGAGTTAAAGTAGTACTGCGTTGAGGTAAAGTAGTACTGCTTTGAGTTAAAGTTGTACTGCATTGAGGTAAAGAGCCTCGTCAGAAGTGGTCTGATGACTGCTGCTTCCTCAGGAAATGACGTAAGGTTCGCTAAACTTTTCACATTGATTCACACTGAACTAATTCACAGAGATTCCGAGTGATTCCCAGTAAACTGACTCAACTAAACAGAGAGAGGGACGCTGTGTGTTCCCAAGTCACTTCTTGTTGTTTCTATTAATTCAACTCTCTGAATGCTCAGGGGAGAGGGGAAAGAATTTACACACACTTCAGAAAGACAAAACGAAGATGTGTGTGTGTGTGTGTGTGTGTCTTGCAGAGCAACCAGCCAGAGGGAAGGGTTAGGGGGGGAAGCAGTCAGCGTTTTTCAGCAGGCAACATGAATGAGGCCCCACCACAGCACAGTGGACTTCCTGTTGACTATGAAAACCAAACCAATAGTCAGGCTGAACTGAAGAATACCTACTGCTCTGCTCCCACATTCCAGAACCTTCATTCCCGCCAGGTACAGAAGTTGTTAATTCTGCCAGGTACAGAAGTTGTTAATTCTGCCAGGTACAGAAGTTGTTAATTCTGCCAGGTACAGAAGTTGTTAATTCTGCCAGGTACAGAAGTTGTTAATTCTGCCAGGTACAGAAGTTGTTAATTCTGCCAGGTACAGAAGTTGTTAATTCTGCCAGGTACAGAAGTTGTTAATTCTGCCAGGTACAGAAGCTGTTCATTCTGCCAGGTACAGAAGTTGTTCATTCTGCCAGGTACAGAAGTTGTTAATTCTGCCAGGTACAGAAGTTGTTCATTCTGCCAGGTACAGAAGTTGTTAATTCTGCCAGGTACAGAAGTTGTTAATTCTGCCAGGTACAGAAGCTGTTCATTCTGCCAGGTACAGAAGTTGTTCATTCTGCCAGGTACAGAAGCTGTTCATTCTGCCAGGTACAGAAGTTGTTCATTCTGCCAGGTACGGAAGTTGTTCATTCCCACCAGGTACAGAAGTTGTTAATTCCCACCAGGTACAGACATAGCTAATTCTGCCAGGTACAGAAGTTGTTCATTCTGCCAGGTACGGAAGTTGTTCATTCTGCCAGGTACAGAAGTTGTTCATTCCCGCCAGGTACAGACGTTGTTAATTCTGCCAGGTACAGAAGTTGTTAATTCCCACCAGGTACAGACATTGTTCATTCTGCCAGGTACAGAAGTTGTTCATTCCCGCCAGGTACAGACGTTGTTAATTCTGCCAGGTACAGAAGTTGTTAATTCCCACCAGGTACAGACATTGTTCATTCTGCCAGGTACAGAAGTTGTTAATTCTGACAGGTACAGAAGTTGTTCATTCTGCCAGGTACGGAAGTTGTTAATTCTGCCAGGTACAGAAGCTGTTAATTCTGCCAGGTACAGAAGTTGTTAATTCTGCCAGGTACAGAAGTTGTTCATTCTGCCAGGTACGGAAGTTGTTAATTCTGCCAGGTACAGAAGTTGTTAATTCTGCCAGGTACAGAAGTTGTTAATTCCCACCAGGTACAGACATTGTTCAGCCCTCTGTGTGCATCCCAAATGGCACACTATTCTCGAGAGTCCTATGGGCCCTGGTCCAAATGTCTAATGCAAGCAACCACCCCAGCTAGACTACTGATGGTTACATTACATTTACATTTAAGTCATTTAGCAGACGCTCTTATCCAGAGCGACTTACAAATTGCACTGAATGTGTTACACCCTGGTCTGTTTCGCCTGTCCTTGTGCTTGTCTCCACCCCCTCCAGCTGTCTCCCATCTCCCCTCATTATCCACCTGAGTATTTTATACCTGTTCTCTGTTTGTCTGTTGCCAGTTCCTTTAGTTCGTCAAGCCTACCAGTGGTTTTCCCCTTTGCTCCTGTCTTTTCTAATGTTCCTGGTTTCTATTTTTCCCGGTTTTGACCATCCTGTCCTCCCTGACCTCTGCCTGCTCTGACCCTGAGACGGCCTGCCGTTCTGTACCTTATGGACTCTGGTCTGGATTACTGACCTCTGCCTGCCGTTCTGTACCTTATGGACTCTGGTCTGGATTACTGACCTCTGCCTGCCGTTCTGTACCTTATGGACTCTGGTCTGGATTACTGACCTCTGCCTGCCGTTCTGTACCTTATGGACTCTGGTCTGGATTACTGACCTCTGCCTGCCGTTCTGTACCTTATGGACTCTGGTCTGGATTACTGACCTCTGCCTGCCCTGACCCTGACCTCTGCCTGCCGTTCTGTACCTTTTTATAAACGCAATAATTTCAAAGATTTTACAGTTCATGTAAGGAAATGAGTCAATTGAGTCAATTGAAATACATTTATTAGGCCCTATTTCACATGACTGGGAAGGAGGGTGGGCTTGGGAGGGCATAGGCCCACCACTGGCGAACCTGGCCCAGTCAATCAGAATGAGTTTTCCCCTACAAAGGGCTTTATTGCAGATAGACATTCCTGTAGGCAGCATGTCAATTGCACACTCCCTCAAAACTTGAGACGTCTGTGGCATTGTGTTGTGTGACAAAACTGCTCATTTTAGAGTGGCCTTTTATTGTCCCCAGCACAAGGTTCACCTGTGTAATGATCATGCTGTTTAATCATCTTCTTGATTTGCCACACCTGTCAGTTGGATGGATTATCTTGGCAAAGTAGAAATGCTCACTAACAGGGATGTAAAACAAATTTATGATCAACATTTTAGAGAAATCGTTTTTCTGCGTATTGGAGCATATCTGGGATATTTTATTTCTGCTGATGAAACATGGGACCAACACTTTACATGGTGAGTTTCTGTTTAAGCCCATTGTGATCCTAATAATGGGTTGATGTTTCTGGGCTTGTTTGAACCTTATCTTCTGGGCTTTAGTGTGTATATATATATACAGTATATATCTATATATATATTGCTATACTCTTAGTATGTGCCTAGGTCCTACAACTCCATCACCTGTTTAACATACCTGGGTGTTCCTAGGTCCTACAACTCCAACACCTGTTAAACATACCTGGATGTGCCTAGGTCCTACAACTCCATCACCTGTTTAACATACCTGGACGTGCCTAGGTCCTACAACTCCATCACCTGTTTAACATACCTGGGTGTTCCTAGGTCCTACAACTCCATCACCTGTTAAACATACCTGGGTGTTCCTAGGTCCTACAACTCCAACACCTGTTAAACATACCTGGATGTGCCTAGGTCCTACAACTCCATCACCTGTTAAACATACCTGGACGTGCCTAGGTCCTACAACTCCAACACCTGTTAAACATACAGTGCCTTGCGAAAGTATTCGGCCCCCTTGAACTTTGCGACCTTTTGCCACATTTCAGGCTTCAAACATAAAGATATAATTTTGCACGCCCAATTTTTCAGTTTTTGATTTGTTAAAAAAGTTTGAAATATCCAATAAATGTCGTTCCACTTCATGATTGTGTCCCACTTGTTGTTGATTCTTCACAAAAAAATACAGTTTTATATCTTTATGTTTGAAGCCTGAATTGTGGCAAAAGGTCGCAAAGTTCAAGGGGGCCGAATACTTTCGCAAGGCACTGTATGTTTAGTTGGTGCTGGTGTTGTAGGGGAATTCATGGAAAAAATAACCTGATGAAGACCTAAGGGTGGAAACGTTATAACAAATCAACTGGGAGTGTGCCTTTCTGATTTCCAATCCACCAGAGTGCCAAATAAAGCAGCCTCTTAAATCAGCCATGAATCCCCTTGTGATGGGGGAATGGAATGCAAGCTTCACAAATAAAAAATAAATAAATTACCAAAACATTTCTATCGTGTCCATCTGTAGGCAACAGGGTTTTTATTCTCGACCCTCTCAATTTTCTCAGTTTTCCCAACACAGATAATGACCATAAAGAGTAGAACCAATTCACCTGCTTTTACACTGTGATTTCACTATTTAATTTTCAATGTTTCTTTTCGGAGAAAAAAAAAATCTTCATATCTTCAATATCTTTGCCATATTAAAAATCAATAGTTCAGTTCAGGTAACAGGATAGACTTTAAAATAAGGGATAGGATGTAAATGGATCATTAATCGTCTTCAGAAATGACTTTGTCAAAGCGACAAAAATAACTAGGGCTTTACAATTTTGGTGAAACGTGGAGAGTTTTAGGTTTAGGTGGGTTAAAATCTGAATTTTGGGGGGTTTAGGTGGGTTCAAATCAGAATTTTGAGGGATTTAGGTGGGTTAAAATCTGAATTTTGGGGGGTTTAGGTGGGTTCAAATCAGAATTTTGAGGGGTTTAGGTGGGTTCAAATCAGAATTTTGAGGGGTTTAGGTGGGTTCAAATCAGAATTTTGAGGGGTTTAGGTGGGTTCAAATCAGAATTTTGGGGGAGTTTAGGTGGGTTAAAATCAGAATTTTGGGGGGTTTAGGTGGGTTCAAATCAGAATTTTGGCATTTTAGCAAGCCTTTATTCATACAATTCTCAGATGTATTGAATTCTCTATGTGGTCAATAATAAAGGGAACTCCATTTAGTATACCGGGATTTTAAAACGTTTTACTGGCGCACAACGTCTACTGACCTTATTAAAGGGACGTAAAAGGCACTATTTTCGTGGAACGACCCTGTCGTGTTTTTTGGGAAAGGAGTGGGCAGGGCTGCTCCGTCGTTTGACCCACAGTCGGTTAAGGTCTGCCGGTGTAAATGCATTACCTCATGGGAGCCACCCCCCCCCCCCCCCTGCCTGTGTCCCAAATCACACCCAGTGGGCACTGGTCTAAAGTAGCGCACTATATATAGGGAATAGGTCCCAATAGGGCTCTGGTCTAAAGTAGTGCACTATATATAGGGAATAGGTACCAATAGGGTTCTGGTCTAAAGTAGTGCACTATATATAGGGAATAGGTACCAATAGGGTTCTGGTCCAAAGTAGTGCACTACATAGGGAATAGGGGACAATAGGGTTCTGGTCTAAAGTAGTGCACTAAATATAGGGAATAGGTCCCAATAGAGCTCTGGTCTAAAGTAGTGCATTATATATAGGGAATAGGTCCCAATAGGGCTCTGGTCAAATGTAGTGCACTATATAGGGAATAGGGTGCCATTTGGGACGTAGGCCTGCTTGTTTGACTAAAAGGCTGGTCACATCCTGTTGGCCAAGAACTGTTTATAATACTAATTAAAGAAAAAAGTAATAACGTGACGAGCTAGTCGTTTCCTTTTACTTTAGTACTGAAGTCCAGAGAGAAAACATAACAAATTCCCTTGTTCTGTTGATCTCAACTTATTTACAGTGCCTTGCGAAAGTATTCGGCCCCCTTGAACTTTGCGACCTTTTGCCACATTTCAGGCTTCAAACATAAATATAATATATAAAACTGTATTTTTTTGTGAAGAATCAACAACAAGTGGGACACAATCATGAAGTGGAACGACATTTATTGGATATTTCAAACTTTTTAACAAATAAAAAACTGAAAAATTGGGCGTGCAAAATTATTCAGCCCCCTTAAGTTAATACTTTGTAGCGCCACCTTTTGCTGCGATTACAGCTGTAAGTCGCTTGGGGTATGTCTCTATCAGTTTTGCACATCGAGAGACTGAAATTTTTTGCCATTCTTCCTTGCAAAACAGCTCGAGCTCAGTGAGGTTGGATGGAGAGCATTTGTGAACAGCAGTTTTCAGTTCTTTCCACAGATTCTCGATTGGATTCAGGTCTGGACTTTGACTTGGCCATTCTAACACCTGGATATGTTTATTTTTGAACCATTCCATTGTAGATTTTGATTTATGTTTTGGATCATTGTCTTGTTGGAAGACAAGTCTTCGTCCCAGTCTCAGGTCTTTTGCAGACTCCATCAGGTTTTCTTCCAGAATGGTCCTGTATTTGGCTCCATCCATCTTCCCATCAATTTTAACCATCTTCCCTGTCCCTGCTGAAGAAAAGCAGGCCCAAACCATGATGCTGCCACCACCATGTTTGACAGTGGGGATGGTGTGTTCAGGGTGATGGGCTGTGTTGCTTTTACGCCAAACATAACGTTTTACATTGTTGCCAAAAAGTTCAATTTTGGTTTCATCTGACCAGAGCACCTTCTTCCACACGTTTCGTGTGTCTCCCAGGTGGCTTGTGGCAAACTTTAAACAACACTTTTTATGGATATCTTTAAGAAATGGCTTTCTTCTTGCCACTCGTCCATAAAGGCCAGATTTGTGCAATATACGACTGATTGTTGTCCTATGGACAGAGTCTCCCACCTCAGCTGTAGATCTCTGGAGTTCATCCAGAGTGATCATGGGCCTCTTGGCTGCATCTCTGATCAGTCCTCTCCTTGTATGAGCTGAAAGTTTAGAGGGACGGCCAGGTCTTGGTAGATTTGCAGTGGTCTGATACTCCTTCCATTTCAATATTATCGCTTGCACAGTGCTCCTTGGGATGTTTAAAGCTTGGGAAATCTTTTTGTATCCAAATCCAGCTTTAAACTTCTTCACAACAGTATATCGGACCTGCCTGGTGTGTTCCTTGTTCTTCATGATGTTCTCTGCGCTTTTAACAGACCTCTGAGACTATCACAGTGCAGGTGCATTTATACGGAGACTTGATTACACACAGGTGGAATGTATTTATCATCATTAGTCATTTAGGTCAACATTGGATCATTCAGAGATCCTCACTGAACTTCTGGAGAGAGTTTGCTGCACTGAAAGTAAAGGGGCTGAATAATTTTGCACGCCCAATTTTTCAGTTTTTGATTTGTTAAAAAAGTTTGAAATATCCAATAAATGTCGTTCCACTTCATGATTGTGTCCCACTTGTTGTTGATTCTTCACAAAAAAATACAGTTTTATATCTTTATGTTTGAAGCCTGAAATGTGGCAAAAGGTCGCAAAGTTCAAGGGGGCCGAATACTTTCGCAAGGCACTGTATTTCGTCGCTACAGAACAAAAGTCATTTAATTCGAGATTACGAGATAATCAAAAGTACCACACATCACCTCTTCATATGTTCAGATGCAGGATATCCACCTCATCACAGAGCTCTGTGACTGCAGGATATCCACCTCATCAAGGAGCTCTGTGGCTGCAGGATATCCACCTCATCAAGGAGCTCTGTGGCTGCAGGATGTCCACCTCATCACAGAGCTCTGTGGCTGCAGGATATCCACCTCATCACAGAGCTCTGTGGCTGCAGGATATCCACCTCATCACAGAGCTCTGTGGCTGCAGGATATCCACCTCATCAAGGAGCCCTGTGGCTGCAGGATATCCACCTCATCAAGGAGCTCTGTGGCTGCAGGATATCCACCTCATCAAGGAGCTCTGTGGCTACGTTGATCGCAATGTGCTCGTGGGGCATTTAAGGCCTGAACGATGCCTGACAGGCAGCTCTGAGTTGCCTGACAGGCATCATTCAGGCCTTAAATGCCCCACAAGGGCTTAGCTCTTCCACCAGCTCTTAGCTCAAATTAAGGGACATTTAGCTTGATAACCTTCTAACTTATAAACTGATAATGAGCTCCAAACACAAATGAAAGCATGATGTCAGCATAAAATGTATTATCCGTTAGTGTAGCAATGAATAAAAACGTATGCTCTGACACACCATGGGGCTCTGATCCACCGTGGGTCTCTGATCTACTGTGGGGCTCTGATCTACTGTGGGGCTCTGATCTACCGTGGGGCTCTGATCCACCGTGGGGCTCTGATCTACCGTGGGGCTCTGATCCACCCCGGGGCTCTGATCCACCGCGGGGCTCTGATCCATTACATTTACATTTACATTTAAGTCATTTAGCAGACGCTCTAATCCAGAGCGACTTACAAATTGGTGAATTCACCTTCTGACATCCAGTGGAACAGCCACTTTACAATAGTGCATCTAAATCATTTAAGGGGGGTGAGAAGGATTACTTTATCCTATCCTAGGTATTCCTTAAAGAGGTGGGGTTTCAGGTGTCTCCGGAAGGTGGTGATTGACTCCGCTGTCCTGGCGTCGTGAGGGAGTTTGTTCCACCATTGGGGGGCCAGAGCAGCGAACAGTTTTGACTGGGCTGAGCGGGAACTGTACTTCCTCAGTGGTAGAGAGGCGAGCAGGCCAGAGGTGGATGAACGCAGTGCCCTTGTTTGGGTGTAGGGCCTGATCAGAGCCTGGAGGTACTGCGGTGCCGTTCCCCTCACAGCTCCGTAGGCAAGCACCATGGTCTTGTAGCGGATGCGAGCTTCAACTGGAAGCCAGTGGAGAGAGCGGAGGAGCGGGGTGACGTGAGAGAACTTGGGAAGGTTGAACACCAGACGGGCTGCGGCATTCTGGATGAGTTGTAGGGGTTTAATGGCACAGGCAGGGAGCCCAGCCAACAGCGAGTTGCAGTAATCCAGACGGGAGATGACAAGTGCCTGGATTAGGACCTGCGCCGCTTCCTGTGTGAGGCAGGGTCGTACTCTGCGGATGTTGTAGAGCATGAACCTACAGGAACGGGCCACCGCCTTGATGTTAGTTGAGAACGACAGGGTGTTGTCCAGGATCACGCCAAGGTTCTTAGCGCTCTGGGAGGAGGACACAATGGAGTTGTCAACCGTGATGGCGAGATCATGGAACGGGCAGTCCTTCCCCGGGAGGAAGAGCAGCTCCGTCTTGCCGAGGTTCAGCTTGAGGTGGTGATCCGTCATCCACACTGATATGTCTGCCAGACATGCAGAGATGCGATTCGCCACCTGGTCATCAGAAGGGGGAAAGGAGAAGATTAATTGTGTGTCGTCTGCATAGCAATGATAGGAGAGACCATGTGAGGTTATGACAGAGCCAAGTGACTTGGTGTATAGCGAGAATAGGAGAGGGCCTAGAACAGAGCCCTGGGGGACACCAGTGGTGAGAGCGCGTGGCGAGGAGACAGATTCTCGCCACGCCACCTGGTAGGAGCGACCTGTCAGGTAGGACGCAATCCAAGCGTGGGCCGCGCCGGAGATGCCCAACTCGGAGAGGGTGGAGAGGAGGATCTGATGGTTCACAGTATCAAAGGCAGCCGATAGGTCTAGAAGGATGAGAGCAGAGGAGAGAGAGTTAGCTTTAGCAGTGCGGAGCGCCTCCGTGATACAGAGAAGAGCAGTCTCAGTTGAATGACTAGTCTTGAAACCTGACTGATTTGGATCAAGAAGGTCATTCTGAGAGAGATAGCGGGAGAGCTGGCCAAGGACGGCAAGTTCAAGAGTTTTGGAGAGAAAAGAAAGAAGGGATACTGGTCTGTAGTTGTTGACATCGGAGGGGTCGAGTGTAGGTTTTTTCAGAAGGGGTGCAACTCTCGCTCTCTTGAAGACGGAAGGGACGTAGCCAGCGGTCAGGGATGAGTTGATGAGCGAGGTGAGGTAAGGGAGAAGGTCTCCGGAAATGGTCTGGAGAAGAGAGGAGGGGATAGGGTCAAGAGGGCAGGTTGTTGGGAGGCCGGCCAGTCACAAGAAGCGAGATTTCATCTGGAGAGAGAGGGGAGAAAGAGGTCAGAGCACAGGGTAGGGCAGTGTGAGCAGAACCAGCGGTGTCGTTTGACTTAGCAAACGAGGATCGGATGTCGTCGACCTTCTTTTCAAAATGGTTGACGAAGTCATCTGCAGAGAGGGAGGAGGAGGGGGAGGAGGATTCAGGAGGGAGGAGAAGGTGGCAAAGAGCTTCCTAGGGTTAGAGGCAGATGCTTGGAATTTAGAGTGGTAGAAAGTGGCTTTAGCAGCAGAGACAGAGGAGGAAAATGTAGAGAGGAGGGAGTGAAAGGATGCCAGGTCCGCAGGGAGGCGAGTTTTCCTCCATTTCCGCTCGGCTGCCCGGAGCACTGTTCTGTGAGCTCGCAATGAGTCGTCGAGCCACGGAGCGGGAGGGAGGACCGAGCCGGCCTGGAGGATAGGGGACATAGAGAGTCAAAGGATGCAGAAAGGGAAGAGAGGAGGGTTGAGGAGGCAGAATCAGGAGATAGGTTGGAGAAGGTTTGAGCAGAGGGAAGAGATGATAGGATGGAAGAGGAGAGAGTAGCGGGGGAGAGAGAGCGAAGGTTGGGACGGCGCGATACCATCCGAGTAGGGGCAGTGTGGGAAGTGTTGGATGAGAGCGAGAGGGAAAAGGATACAAGGTAGTGGTCGGAGACTTGGAGGGGAGTTGCAATGAGGTTAGTGGAAGAACAGCATCTAGTAAAGATGAGGTCGAGCGTATTGCCTGCCTTGTGAGTAGGGGGAAGGTGAGAAGGTGAGGTCAAAAGAGGAGAGGAGTGGAAAGAAGGAGGCAGAGAGGAATGAGTCAAAGGTAGACGTGGGGAGGTTAAAGTCGCCCAGGACTGTGAGAGGTGAGCCGTCCTCAGGAAAGGAGCTTATCAAGGCATCAAGCTCATTGATGAACTCTCCGAGGGAACCTGGAGGGCGATAAATGATAAGGATGTTAAGCTTGAAAGGGCTGGTAACTGTGACAGCATGGAATTCAAAGGAGGCGATAGACAGATGGGTAAGGGGAGAAAGAGAGAATGACCACTTGGGAGAGATGAGGATCCCGGTGCCACCACCCCGCTGACCAGAAGCTCTCGGGGTGTGCGAGAACACGTGGGCGGACGAAGAGAGAGCAGTGGGAGTAGCAGTGTTATCTGTGGTGATCCATGTTTCCGTCAGTGCCAGGAAGTCGAGGGACTGGAGGGAGGCATAGGCTGAGATGAACTCTGCCTTGTTGGCCGCAGATCGGCAGTTCCAGAGGCTACCGGAGACCTGGAACTCCACGTGGGTCGTGCGCGCTGGGACCACCAGATTAGGGTGGCCGCGGCCACGCGGTGTGGAGCGTTTGTATGTTCTGTGCAGAGAGGAGAGAACAGGGATAGATAGACACATAGTTGACAGGCTACAGAAGAGGCTACACTAATGCAAAGGAGATTGGAATGACAAGTGGACTACACGTCTCGAATGTTCAGAAAGTTAAGCTTACGTAGCAAGAATCTTATTGACTAAAATGATTGAAATGATACAGTACTGCTGGAGTAGGCTAGCTGGCAGTGGCTGCGTTGTTGACACTACACTAATCAAGTCGTTCCGTCGAGTGTAATAGTTTCTACAGTGCGGCTCTGATCCACCGTGGGGCTCTGATCCACAGTGGGGCTCTGATCCACCGCGGGGCTCTGATCCACAGTGGGGCTCTGATCCACCGTTGGGCTCTGATCCACCGTGGGGCTCTGATCCACCGTGGGGCTCTGATCAACAGTGGGGCTCTGATCCACAGTGGGGCTCTGATCTACCGTGGGGCTCTGATTCACCCCGGGGCTCTGATTCACCCCGGGGCTCTGATCCACAGTGGGGCTCTGATCCACCATGGGGCTCTGATCCACAGTGGGGCTATGATCCACCGTTGGGCTCTGATTCACCGTGGGGCTCTGATCCACCGTGGGGCTCTGGTCCACAGTGGGGCTCTGATCCACAGTGGGGCTCTGATCTACCGTGGGGCTCTGATTCACGCAGGGGCTCTGATTCACCCCGGGGCTCTGATCCACAGTGGGGCTCTGATCCACC
Organism: Oncorhynchus masou masou; assembly: GCF_036934945.1. NCBI lineage: Eukaryota > Metazoa > Chordata > Actinopteri > Salmoniformes > Salmonidae > Oncorhynchus > Oncorhynchus masou. The sequence continues at coordinate 4,489,212 of NC_088212.1, read as the reverse complement.
ACGGGGCTCTGATCCACAGTGGGGCTCTGATCTACCGTGGGGCTCTGATTCACCCAGGGGCTCTGATTCACCCCGGGGCTCTGATCCACAGTGGGGCTCTGATCCACCACCGGGCTCTGATCCACAGTGGGGCTCTGATCCACCGTGGGGCTCTGATCCACAGTGGGGCTCTGATCCACTGCGGGGCTCTGATCCACAGCGGGGCTCTGATCTACCGTGGGGCTCTGATTCACCCAGGGGCTCTGATTCACCCCGGGGCTCTGATCCACAGTGGGGCTCTGATCCACCACGGGGCTCTGATCCACAGTGGGGCTCTGATCCACCGTGGGGCTCTGATCCACAGTGGGGCTCTGATCCACTGCGGGGCTCTGATCCACAGCGGGGCTCTGATCCACAGTGGGGCTCTGATCCACTGTGGGGCTCTGATTCACCGTGGGGCTCTGATCCACAGTGGGGCTCTGGTCCACCGCGGGGCTCTGGTCCACCGCGGGGCTCTGATCCACAGAGGGGCTCTGATCCACCGTGGGGCTCTGATCCACCGCGGGGCTCTGATCCACAGAGGGGCTCTGATCCACCGTTGGGTTCTGATCCACAATGGGGCTCTGGTCCACAGTGGGGCTCTGATCCACAGTGGGGCTCTGATCCACAGTGGGGATCTGATCTACCGTGGGGCTCTGATTCACCCAGGGGCTCTGATTCACCCCGGGGCTCTGATCCACAGTGGGGCTCTGATCCACAGTGGGGCTCTGATCCACAGTGGGGCTCTGATCTACCGTGGGGCTCTGATTCACCCAGGGGCTCTGATTCACCCCGGGGCTCTGATCCACAGTGGGGCTCTGATCCACCACGGGGCTCTGATCCACCGTTGGGCTCTGATCCACAATGGGGCTCTGATCCACAGTGGGGCTCTGATCTACCGTGGGGCTCTGATTCACCCAGGGGCTCTGATTCACCCCGGGGCTCTGATCCACAGTGGGGCTCTGATCCACAGTGGGGCTCTGATCCACAGTGGGGCTCTGATCTACTGTGGGGCTCTGATTCACCCAGGGGCTCTGATTCACCCCGGGGCTCTGATCCACAGTGGGGCTCTGATCCACCACGGGGCTCTGACCCACAGTGGGGCTCTGATCCACCGTGGGGCTCTGATCCACAGTGGGGCTCTGATCCACCGCGGGGCTCTGATCCACAGTTGGTCTCTGCTCCACCGTTGGGCTCTGATCTACCGTGGGGCTCTGATCCACCGTGGGGCTCTGGTCCACAGTGGGGCTCTGATCCACCGCGGGGCTCTGATCCACTGCGGGGCTCTGATCCACAGTGGGGCTCTGATCCACAATGGGGCTCTGATCCACCGCAGGGCTCTGATTCACAGTGGGGCTCTGATCCACAGTGGGGCTCTGATCCACAATGGGGCTCTGGTCCACAGTGGGGCCCTGATCCACCACGGGGCTCTGATCCACAGTGGGGCTCTGATCCACCGCAGGGCTCTGATTCACAGTGGGGCTCTGATCCACAGTGGGGCTCTGATCCACAATGGGGCTCTGGTCCACAGTGGGGCCCTGATCCACCACGGGGCTCTGATCCACAGTGGGGCTCTGATCCACCGCAGGGCTCTGATCCACAGTGGGGCTCTGATCCACTGTGGGGCTCTGATCCACAGTGGGGCTCTGATTCACCCCGGGGCTCTGATCCACAGTGGGGCTCTGGTCCACAGTGGGGCTCTGATCCACCGCGGGGCTCTTATCCACAGCGGGGCTCTGATCCACCGTTGGGCTCTGATCACAGTGGGGCTCTGATCCACAGTGGGGCTCTGATTCACCCCGGGGCTCTGATCCACAGTGGGGCTCTGATCCACAGTGGGGCTCTGATCCACAGTGGGGCTCTGGTCCACAATGGGCCTCTGCCTCCTCAGTCATACTGTGGTGCGATGAAAGAAACATACAGGAACTCAAATCCTTCTGTTCACCTGATTTAGAATTCCTCACAATCAAATGTAGATTGCATTATCTACCATTATCTACCAAGATAATTCTCTTCGATTATAATCACAGCCGTATATATCCCCCCCAAGCAGACACATTGATGGCTCTGAACGAACTTTATTTAACTCTTTGCAAACTGGAAACCATTTATCCGGAGGCTGCATTCATTGTTGCTGGGGATTTTAACAAGGCTAATCTGAAAACAAGACTCCCTAAATTTTATCAGCATATCGATTGCGCAACCAGGGGTGGAAAAACCTTAGATCACTGTTACTCTAACTTCCGCGACGCATATAAGGCCCTGCCCCGCCCCCCTTTCGGAAAAGCTGACCACGACTCCATTTTGCTGATGACTGCCTACAGACAAAAACTAAAACAAGAAGCTCCCACGCTGAGGTCTGTCCAACGCTGGTCCGACCAAGCTGACTCCACACTCCAAGACTGCTTCCATCACGTGGACTGGGACATGTTTCGTATTGCGTCAGATAACAACATTGACGAATACGCTGATTCGGTGTGCGAGTTCATTAGAACGTGCGTTGAAGATGTTGTTCCCATAGCAACGATTAAAACATTCCCTAACCAGACACCGTGGATTGATGGCAGCATTCGCGTGAAACTGAAAACGCGAACCACTGCTTTTAATCAGGGCAAGGTGTCTGGTAACATGACCGAGTACAAACAGTTCAGCTATTTCCTCCGCAAGGCTATCAAACAAGCTAAGCGTCAGTACAGAGACAAAGTAGAATCTCAATTCAACGGCTCAGACACAAGAGGCATGTGGCAGGGTCTACAGTCAATCACGGACTACAGGAAGAAAACCAGCCCAGTCACGGACCAGGATGTCTTGCTCCCAGGCAGACTAAATAACCTTTTTGCCCGCTTTGAGGACAATACAGTGCCACTGACAAGGCCTGCAACGTAAACATGCGGTCTCTCCTTCACTGCAGCCGAGGTGAGTAAAACATTTAAACGTGTTAACCCTCGCAAGGCTGCAGGCCCAGACGGCATCCCCAGCCGCGCCCTCAGAGCATGCGCAGACCAGTTGGCTGGTGTGTTTACGGACATATTCAATCAATCCCTATACCAGTCTGCTGTTCCCACATGCTTCAAGAGGGCCACCATTGTTCCTGTTCCCAAGAAAGCTAAGGTAACTGAGCTAAACGACTACCGCCCCGTAGCACTGACTTCCGTCATCATGAAGTGCTTTGAGAGACTAGTCAAGGACCATATCACCTCCACCCTACCTGACACCCTAGATCCACTCCAATTTGCTTCCCGCCCAAATAGGTCCACAGACAATGCAATCTCAACCACACTGCACACTGCCCTAACCCATCTGGACAAGAGGAATACCTATGTGAGAATGATGTTCATCGACTACAGCTCGGCATTCAACACCATAGTACCCTCCAAGCTCGTCATCAAGCTCGAGACCTTGGGTCTCGACCCCGCCCTGTGCAACTGGGTACTGGACTTCCTGACGGGCCGCCCCCAGGTGGTGAGGGTAGGTAACAACATCTCCTCCCCGCTGATCCTCAACACTGGGGCCCCACAAGGGTGCGTTCTGAGCCCTCTCCTGTACTCCCTGTTCACCCACGACTGCGTGGCCACGCACGCCTCCAACTCAATCATCAAGTTTGCGGACGACACAACAGTGGTAGGCTTGATTACCAACAACGACGAGACGGCCTACAGGGAGGAGGTGAGGGCCCTCGGAGTGTGGTGTCAGGAAAATAACCTCACACTCAACGTCAACAAAACTAAGGAGATGATTGTGGACTTCAGGAAACAGCAGAGGGAACACCCCCTATCCACATCGATGGAACAGTAGTGGAGAGAGTAGCAAGTTTTAAGTTCCTCGGCATACACATCACAGACAAACTGAATTGGTCCACTCACACAGACAGCATCGTGAAGAAGGCGCAGCAGCGCCTCTTCAACCTCAGGAGGCTGAAGAAATTTGGCTTGTCACCAAAAGCACTCACAAACTTCTACAGATGCACAATCGAGAGCATCCTGGCGGGCTGTATCACCGCCTGGTACGGCAACTGCTCCGCCCTCAACCGTAAGGCTCTCCAGAGGGTAGTGAGGTCTGCACAACGCATCACCGGGGGCAAACTACCTGCCCTCTAGGACACCTACACCACCCGATGTTACATGAAGGCCATAAAGATCATCAAGGACACCAACCACCCGAGCCACTGCCTGTTCACCCCGCTATCATCCAGAAGGCGAGGTCAGTACAGGTGCATCAAAGCTGGGACCGAGAGACTGAAAAACAGCTTCTATCTCAAGGCCATCAGACTGTTAAACAGCCACCACTAACATTGAGTGGCTGCTGCCAACACACTGACACTGACTCAACTCCAGCCACTTTAAGAATGGGAATTGATGGGAAATTATGTAAATATATCACTAGCCACTTTAAACAATGCTACCTTATATAATGTTACTTACCCTACATTATTCATCTCATATGCATACGTATATACTGTACTCTATATCATCGACTGCATCCTTATTTAATACATGTATCACTAGCCACTTTAACTATGCCACTTTGTTTACATACTCATCTCATATGTATATACTGTACTCGATACCATCTACTGTATCTTGCCTATGCTGCTCTGTACCATAACTCATTCATATATCCTTATGTACATATTCTTTATCCCCTTACACTGTGTATAAGACAGTAGTTTAGGAATTGTTAGTTAGATTACTTGTTGGTTATTACTGCATTGTCGGAACTAGAAGCACAAGCATTTCGCTACACCAGTCAGTGTGTGGGTAGAGTCCAGTCAGTGTGGGTAGAGTCCAGTCAGTGTGTGGGTAGAGTCCAGTCAGCGTGTGGTTAGAGTCCAGTCAGTGTGTGGGTAGAGTCCAGTCAGTGTGGTTAGAGTCCAGTCAGTGTGTGTGTAGAGTCCAGTCAGTGTGTGGGTAGAGTCCAGTCAGTGTGGGTAGAGTCCAGTCAGTGTGGGTAGAGTCCAGTCAGTGTGGGTAGAGTCCAGTCAGTGTGTGGGTAGAGTCCAGTCAGTGTGTGGGTAGAGTCCAGTCAGTGTGTGGGTAGAGTCCAGTCAGTGTGTGAGTAGAGTCCAGTCAGTGTGTGGGTAGAGTCCAGTCAGTGTGGGTAGAGTCCAGTCAGTGTGTGAGTAGAGTCCAGTTAGTGTGGGTAGAGTCCAGTCAGTGTGGGTAGAGTCCAGTCAGTCTGTGGGTAGAGTCCAGTCAGTGTGTGGGGAGAGTCCAGTCAGTGTGTGGGTAGAGTGCAGTCAGTGTGGGTAGAGTCCAGTCAGTGTGGGTAGAGTCCAGTCAGTGTGTGGGTAGAGTCCAGTCAGTGTGTGGGTAGAGTCCAGTCAGTGTGGGTAGAGTCCAGTCAGTGTGGGTAGAGTCCAGTCGGTGTGGGTAGAGTCCAGTCAGTGTGTGGGTAGAGTCCAGTCAGTGTGTGGGTAGAGTCCAGTCAGTGTGGGTAGAGTCCAGTCAGTGTGTGGGTAGAGTCCAGTCAGTGTGTGGGTAGAGTCCAGTCAGTGTGTGGGTAGAGTCCAGTCAGTGTGTGGGTAGAGTCCAGTCAGTGTGGGTAGAGTCCAGTCAGTGTGGGTAGAGTCCAGTCAGTGTGGGTAGAGTCCAGTCAGTGTGTGGGTAGAGTCCAGTCAGTCAGTGTGTGGATAGAGTCCAGTCAGTGTGTGGGTAGAGTCCAGTCAGTGTGTGGGTAGAGTCCAGTTAGCGTGTGGGTAGAGTCCAGTCAGTGTGGGTAGAGTCCAGTCAGTGTGGGTAGAGTCCAGTCAGCGTGTGGGTAGAGTCCAGTCAGCGTGTGGGTAGAGTCCAGTCAGTGTGTGGGTAGAGTCCAGTCAGTGTGGGTAGAGTCCAGTCAGCGTGTGGGTAGAGTCCAGTCAGTGTGTGGGTAGAGTCCAGTCAGTGTGTGGGTAGAGTCCAGTCAGTGTGGGTAGAGTCCAGTCAGTGTGGGTAGAGTCCAGTCAGTGTGGGTAGAGTCCAGTCAGTGTGGGTAGAGTCCAGTCAGTGTGGGTAGAGTCCAGTCAGCGTGTGGGTAGAGTCCAGTCAGCGTGTGGGCATAGAGCCTGAGCAAATAAAAAGGTTATTAATGTAAATAGAGGGATGGTAAGTCTTATGGCTCCTGAAGGTAGAAGCTGTTCCTGGACCTTTTGGTCCCTGACTTGATGCTCCGGTACCGCTTGCCGTGAGGTTATAGAGAGAACAGTCTATGGTTTGGGTGGCTGGAGTCTATGACAATTTGTCAGGCCTAATTTTTTATGAAACTAACAGTTTGATTTAAATGATTTATGTTGAGTTAAATATGAGTGAACTGCCTGGGGTTGTAGCAGATGCTTTGGGGAACCGGGTACTCTTGCCAGACTGAGCTTTCTCCTGTCCTCTCGCTGTCTCTTTTCGGTTGAATTAAATCTGCCTAATTAGCATAACTGGGACTAGATATAACAGTACAACAGTAGTAGTAGGACGGTGAAACTTGATTCCATAAAGCAAATCCTCTCTCTCTCTCTCTCTCTCTCTCTCTCTCTGTCTCTCTCTCTGTCTCTGTCTCTCTCTCTGTCTCTCTCTCTCTCTCTCTCTCTCTCTCTCTCTCTCTCTCTCTCTCTCTCTCTCTCTCTCTCTCTCTCTATAGGTGTATAGCTCATCTCTTGGCAGTAGTACTGTAGACTACTTTATCACTGACCTCAACCCAGAGTCTCTCAGAGCGTTCACAGTCAGCCCACTGACACCCCTATCAGACCACAACAAAATCACAGTCTACTTAAACAGAGCAATACTCAATCATGAGGCATCAAAGCCAAAGGAACTGAGTAACATTAAGAAATGCTATAGATGGAATGAATGCAGTTTGGAAACCTACCAAAAAACAATTAGGCAACAACAAATTCAATCCCCTTTTGACAATTTCCTTGGTAAAACGTTCCACTGTAATAGTGAAGGTGTAAACTTGGCAGTAGAAAATCTTAACAGTATATTTGACCTCTCAGCTTTCCTATCAAATCTAAAAATCTCAAATCGAAAACCGAAGAAAATTAACAACAATGACAAATGGTTTGATGAAGAATGCAAAAATCTAAGAAAGAAATTGAGAAACCTGTCCAACCAAAAACATAGAGACCCGGAAAACCTGAGTCTACGCCTTCACTATGGTGAATCACTAAAACAATACAGAAATACACTACGGAAAAAGAAGGAACAGCATGTCAGAAATCAGCTCAATGTAATTGAAGAATCCATAGACTAACCACTTCTGGGAAAATTGGAAAACACTAAACAAACAACAACACAAAGAATTATCTATCCAAAATGGAGATGTATGGGTAAACCACTTCTCCAATCTTTTTGGCTCTATAACAAAGAATAAAGAACATATACATGATCTAATACAGATCTTAGAATCAACTATTAAAGACTACCAGAACCCACTGGATTCTCCAATTACATTGAATGAGTTACAGGACAAAATAAAAACCCTCCAACCCAAAAAGGCCTGTGGTGTTGATGGTATCCTCAATGAAATGATCAAATATACAGACAACAAATTCCAATTGGCTATACTAAAACTCTTTAACATCATCCTTAGCTCTGGCATCTTCCCCAATATTTGGGACCAAGGACTGATCACTCCAATCCACAAAAGTGGAGACAAATTTGACCCCAAAACCCTGTGTGAATGTCTTTATTGTTTTGAAACTTCTGTATGTGTAATGTTTACTGTTAATTTTTATTGTTTTTCACTTCATATAATATCTACCTCACTTGCTTTGGCAATGTTAACACATGTTTCCCATGCCAATAAAGCCCTTGAATTGAATTGAATTGAATTGAGAGAGAGAGAGAGAGAGAGAGAGAGAGAGAGAGAGAGAGAGAGAGAGAGAGAGAGAGAGAGAGCTCTGTCTCTCTCTCTCGGCATGAGCCAAAGCAAATTAAATAGATAATAAACAAAAGTGAAATGATCAACAACAAAAATGAACAGTAAACATTACACTCACACGTTTCAATAGAATTATGGCTATGTACAGTGTTATAATGAAGTGCAAAATGGAAAATCTCTCTCTCTCTCTGGCATTGCTGTAAGCACTGAAATAAACTAAACTTTCAGCAGGGGTCAAACCTTTCGACTGCCAGGGTGTTTCGGCAATGCCACAGGATATAGGTGCTCCCGTTTTGACATTGTTGCTTTTGTTTCGGTGGAACTGCCTCATCAGGGGTTTAGCAGTGCCCAGAGAAGAGGGTATACTAGGAAAGCTGCCCTGCGTTTAAAACTTCAATGAAAAGCAGGGACATACACACTGATTGACCTAAAATTATAAATCCCATATTGATCTTTCAGAGTCAGGCCAACCCAGACTAATAGCAGATTAAAAGCAGGCTAATAGCAGGCTAATAGCAGACTAATAGCAGGCTAATAGCAGGCTAATAGCAGACTAATAGCAGACTAATAGCAGGCTAATAGCAGGCTAATAGCAGACAAATAGCAGACTAATAGCAAGCTAATAGCAGGCTAATAGCAGATTAAAAGCAGGCTAATAGCAGGCTAATAGCAGGCTAATAGCAGACTAATAGCAGACTAATAGCAGGCTAATAGCAGGCTAATAGCAGACAAATAGCAGACTAATAGCAAGCTAATAGCAGGCTAATAGCAGACTAATAGCAGGCTAATAGCAGACTAATAGCAGGCTAATAGCAGACTAATAGCAGGCTAATGGAAGACTAATAGCAGACTAATAGCAGGCTAATAGCAGACTAATAGCAGACTAATAGCAGGCTAATAGCAGGCTAATAGCAGACTAATAGCAAGCTAATAGCAGGCTAATGGCAGACTAATAGCAGGCTAATAGCAGACTAATAGCAGACTAATAGCAGGCTAATGGCAGACTAATAGCAGACTAATAGCAGGCTAATAGCAGACTAATAGCAGGCTAATAGCAGGCTAATGGAAGACTAATAGCAGACTAATAGCAGGCTAATGGAAGACTAATAGCAGACTAATAGCAGGCTAATAGCAGACTAATAGCAGACTAATAGCAAGCTAATAGCAGGCTAATAGCAGACTAATAGCAGACTAATAGCAGACTAATAGCAGACTAATAGCAGACTAATAGCAGGCTAATAGCAGACTAATAGCAGGCTAATAGCAGGCTAATGGAAGACTAATAGCAGACTAATAGCAGGCTAATAGCAGACTAATAGCAGACTAATAGCAGACTAATAGCAAGCTAATAGCAGGCTAATAGCAGACTAATAGCAGGCTAATGGCAGACTAATAGCAGACTAATAGCAGGCTAATAGCAGACTAATAGCAGGCTAATAGCAGACTAATAGCAGACTCATAGCAGACTAATAGCAGGCTAATAGCAGGCTAATAGCAGACTAATAGCAGGCTAATGGCAGACTAATAGCAGGCTAATAGCAGGCTAATGGCAGACTAATAGCAGGCTAATAGCAGGCTAATAGCAGACTAATAGCAGACTAATAGCAGGCTAATAGCAGACTAATAGCAGGCTAATAGCAGACTAATAGCAGGCTAATGGCAGACTAATAGCAGACTAATAGCAGGCTAATGGAAGACTAATAGCAGACTAATGGCAGACTAATAGCAGGCTAATAGCAGACTAATAGCAGGCTAATAGCAGACTAATAGCAGGCTAATGGCAGACTAATAGCAGGCTAATGGCAGACTAATAGCAGGCTAATAGCAGACTAATAGCAGATTAATAGCAGACTAATAGCAGACTAATAGCAGACTAATAGCAGGCTAATAGCAGACTAATAGCAGATTAATAGCAGACTAATAGCAGACTAATAGCAGATTAATAGCAGACTAATAGCATACTAATAGCAGATTAATAGCAGACTAATAGCAGACTAATAGCAGACTAATAGCAGATAAATAGTAGGCTAATTGAAATTGGGACGGCAGGGTAGCCTAGTGGTTAGAGCATTGGACTAGTATCCGAAAGGTTGCAAGTTCGAATCCCCGAGCTGACAAGGTACAAATCTGTCATTCTGCCCCTGAACAGGCAGTTAACCCACTGTTCCTAGGCTGTCATTGAAAAAAAGTTTGTTCTTAACTGACTTGCCTGGTAAAATAAAGGTAAAAAAATAAATACATAAATGAGTCTGTCAGATGTGTCAGAAATTCACAGATTTCTGTTCTTATCATTTCTTTTCAGGTTTTCGGTCTCAAAGTTACACTTTTTTAAACATAAAAAAACCCCAAAATAAATGAATGTTCTGAGTCTACAACAATACTTAAACCACAGCAGGAGACAACTTTTGAGGTCTGGGGGGAAAAACACTTTTAATTAAACTGCACAGGCACCAAGCACTGTTTGGTTACCGGGTGTTTTCTAGAAACACACATGAGATGGAGTTTTGCCAAACAACTAAAAGTATCACATCATTCTGCCAGGTAGGTAAAGGCTACTTTATAGTTAGTTAATTAACATATTTAAATAAGTCATTTTTTTAAGCATAGCATTTTCATCTAATGTACCAGAAGACAGTTAGGACATTAGCGTCGCTATATATTTTTCCAGTCCTTTATCGTTTGAAACATGGACGTTTTACTTCGTATTCTGAGGCATGTCTTGCCTTCTTCAAAGTAGTCTATAGCCTCAATCCCACCGTGGCAATGTGTAAGTAATTATTGTTTTATCAAGACTTCCACAGACACTTGATTTACCCACAGTGACATAACTGCCTGATGAATGTAAGGCATCTGAATGACTCTCATGTGGTTTCATCCATTCTTTTCTACACAAATCACATACACATATTTAGCAGATGTTATTGCGGAGTGTAGAGAAATGCTTGTGTTCCGAGCTCCAACAGTGCAGTAGTAACTAACTAAATGCTTGTGTTCCGAGCTCCAACAGTGCAGTAGTATCTAACTAAATGCTTGTGTACCTGGCTCCAACAGTAATATCTAACTAAATGCTTGTGTTCCTAGCTCCAACAGTAATATCTAACTAAATGCTTGTGTTCCTAGCTCCAACAGTAATATCTAACTAAATGCTTGTGTTCCTAGCTCCAACAGTGCAGTAGTATCTAACTAAATGCTTGTGTTCCTAGCTCCAACAGTAATATCTAACTAAATGCTTGTGTTCCTAGCTCCAACAGTGCAGTAGTATCTAACTAAATGCTTGTGTTCCTGGCTCAAACAGTAATATCTAACTAAATGCTTGTGTACCTGGCTCCAACAGTAATATCTAACTAAATGCTTGTGTTCCTAGCTCCAACAGTAATATCTAACTAAATGCTTGTGTTCCTAGCTCCAACAGTAATATCTAACTAAATGCTTGTGTTCCTAGCTCCAACAGTGCAGTAGTATCTAACTAAATGCTTGTGTTCCTAGCTCCAACAGTAATATCTAACTAAATGCTTGTGTTCCTAGCTCCAACAGTGCAGTAGTATCTAACTAAATGCTTGTGTTCCTAGCTCCAACAGTGCAGTAGTAACTAACTAAATGGTTGTGTTCCTAGCTCCAACAGTGCAGTAGTATCTAACTAAATGCTTGTGTTCCTAGCTCCAACAGTGCAGTAATATCTAACTAAATGCTTGTGTTCCTAGCTCCAACAGTAATATCTAACTAAATGCTTGTGTTCCTAGCTCCAACAGTGCAGTAGTATCTAACTAAATGCTTGTGTTCCTAGCTCCAACAGTGCAGTAGTAACTAACTAAATGGTTGTGTTCCTAGCTCCAACAGTGCAGTAGTATCTAACTAAATGCTTGTGTTCCTAGCTCCAACAGTGCAGTAATATCTAACTAAATGCTTGTGTTCCTAGCTCCAACAGTAATATCTAACTAAATGCTTGTGTTCCTAGCTCCAACAGTGCAGTAGTATCTAACTAAATGCTTGTGTTCCTAGCTCCAACAGTGCAGTAATATCTAACTAAATGCTTGTGTTCCTAGCTCCAACAGTAATATCTAACTAAATGATTGTGTTCCTAGCTCCAACAGTGCAGTAGTATCTAACTAAATGCTTGTGTTCCTAGCTCCAACAGTAATATCTAACTAAATGCTTGTGTTCCTAGCTCCAACAGTGCAGTAGTATCTAACTAAATGCTTGTGTTCCTGGCTCCAACAGTGCAGTAATATCTAACTAAATGCTTGTGTTCCTGGCTCCAACAGTGCAGTAATATCTAACTAAATGCTTGTGTTCCTGGCTCCAACAGTGCAGTAATATCTAACTAAATGCTTGTGTTTCTAGCTCCAACAGTAATATCAATCTAAATGCTTGTGTTCCTAGCTCCAACAGTGCAGTAATATCTAACTAAATGCTTGTGTTCCTGGCTCCAACAGTGCAGTAATATCTAACTAAATGCTTGTGTTCCCAGCTCCAACAGTGCAATAGTATCTAACAATTCACAACAATACACAAATCTAAAAGTAAAAGAATGGAATTAATAAATATATAAATATATGGACGAGCAATGTCGGAGTGGCATTGACTAAAATCCAGTATAATAGAATACAGTAGAATAGAATACAGTAGAATAGAATACAGTAGAATAGAATACAGTATATACATATGAGATGAGTAAATACAGTAGAATAGAATACAGTATATACATATGAGATGAGTAAATACAGTAGAATAGAATACAGTATATACATATGAGATGAGTAAATACAGTAGAATAGAATACAGTATATACATATGAGATGAGTAAATACAGTATAATTGAATACAGTATATACATATGAGATGAGTAAATACAGTATAATAGAATACAGTATATACATATGAAATGAGTGAAGCAGTATGTAAACATGATGTAAACATTATTAATGGGACGAGTGTTCCATTATTAAAGTGCCCAGTGATCCCTTGTCTCTGTATATGGGGCAGCAGCCTATAAGGGGCAGGGTTGTGTAACCGGGTGGAAGCTGGCTAGTGATGGCTGTTTAACATTCTGATGGCCATAAAGATAGAAGCTGTTTTTCAGTCTCTTGGTCTCTGCTTTGATGCACCTGTACTGACCTCGCCTTCTGGATGATAGCGGGGTGAACAGGCCGTGGCTTGGTTGGTTGATTTCCTTGATGATTTGGCCTTCCTGTGACATCGAGTGGTGTAGGTTTCCTGGAGGGCAGGCAGAACATGGCCAAGATGTTCAAATGTTCATAAATGACCAGCATGGTCGAATAATAATAAGGCAGAACAGTTGAAACTGGAGCAGCAGCACGGCCAGGTGGACTGGGGACAGCAAGGAGTCCTCATGTCAGGTCGTCCTGGGGCATGGTCCTAGGGCTCAGGTCAGTTGAAACTGGAGCAGCAGCACGGCCAGGTGGACTGGGGACAGCAAGGAGTCATCATGTCAGGTAGTCCTGGGGCATGGTCCTGGGGCATGGTCCTAGGGCTCAAGTCCTCCGAGAGAGAGAAGGAGAGAATTAGAGAACGCACACTTAGATTCACACAGGACACCGAATTGGACAGGAGAAGTACTCCAGATATAACAAACTGACCCTAGCCCCCTGACACATAAACTACTGCAGCATAAATACTGGAGGCTGAGACAGGAGGGGTCAGGAGACACTGTGGCCCCATCCAGGCTATTGGCTAGACAGCACCAACAGATCTTGGATGAGGCTATTGGCTAGACAGCACCAACAGATCTGGGACCAGGCTATTGGCTAGACGGCTAGACAGCACCAACAGATCTGGGACCAGGCTATTGGCTAGACAGCACCAACATATCTAGGACCAGGCTATTGGCTAGACAGCACCAACAGATCTGGGCCCAGGTTAGATAACTTGCAGCTCACACAGAGGAACTGTGTCCTAATGAGTAGAATGCACAGAGGATGCATTCGACCGCACCATAACTCCTATAATGACTTAATCAGAGTCTCGAGATCCTTCCTTAGATAACGCTGAATTCCTGCCCCACCCTCCTATTCAATGCTATTGCTGTGAGCCAGAGGAGAAGCGGAAATAAGCTGAAAACAGGAACTTTTCTCCTGGCTGTAACTTGGGAAACTGGCCTCTGTTTTTACTGAATATGTCTGTATATCATCAAATCAAGCTTTATTTATACAGCACATTTTAAACATATATGAATGCAGAAATATTTAGTACACCACCGACATAAGAGGATAAAAGAAAGAAAGACAATAAAAACTGACTGACGAAAAAGCACCTTTAGGAAAAGCACCTTTAGGAAAAGCACCTTTAGGAAAAGCACCTTCAGGAAAAGCACCTTTAGGAAAAGCACCTTTAGGAAAAGCACCTTTAGGAAAAGCACCTTCAGGAAAAGCACCTTCAGGAAAAGCACCTTTAGGAAAAGCACCTTTAGGAAAAGCACCTTTAGGAAAAGCACCTTCAGGAAAAGCACCTTCAGGAAAAGCACCTTTAGGAAAAGCACCTTCAGGAAAAGCACCTTTAGGAAAAGCACCTTTAGGAAAAGCACCTTTAGGAAAAGCAAAGCTAAAAAGGTGTTTTAAGATCCCTTTTAAATATGTCAACAGTTTCAGACCTCCTCAGGTTCTCTGTCAGGATATTCCAGAGGCTAGGGGCATAGTAACTAAAGGCTGGGGGCATAGTAACTAAAGGCTGGGGGCATCATAACTAAAGACTGGGGGCATAGTAACTAAAGACTGGGGGCATAGTAACTAAAGACTGGGGGCATAGTAACTAAAGACTGGGGGCATGATAACTAAAGGCTGGGGGCATAATAACTAGAGGCTGGGGGCATAGTAACTAAAGGCTGGGGGCATCATAACTAAAGACTGGGGGCATAGTAACTAGAGGCTGGGGGCATAGTAACTAAAGACTGGGGACATAGTAACTAAAGACTGGGGGCATAGTAACTAAAGACTGGGGACATAGTAACTAAAGACTGGGGGCATAATAACTAAAGACTGGGGGCATAGTAACTAAAGACTGGGGGCATAGTAACTAAAGACTGGGGGCATAATAACTAAAGACTGGGGACATAATAACTAAAGGCTGGGGTCATAGTAACTAAAGACTGGGGACATAGTAACTAAAGACTGGGGGCATAGTAACTAAAGACTGGGGGCATAGTAACTAAAGACTGGGGGCATAGTAACTAAAGACTGGGGGCATAATAACTAAAGACTGGGGACATAATAACTAAAGACTGGGGGCATAGTAACTAAAGGCTGGGGGCATAGTAACTAAAGACTGGGGGCATAGTAACTAAAGACTGGGGGCATAGTAACTAGAGGCTGGGGGCATAGTAACTAAAGGCTGGGGGCATAGTGACTAAAGACTGGGGGCATAGTAACTAAAGACTGGGGGCATAGTAACTAAAGACTGGGGGCATAGTAACTAAAGGCTGGGGGCATAGTAACTAGAGGCTGGGGGCATAGTAACTAAAGGCTGGGGGCATAGTAACTAAAGGCTGTGGGCATAGTAACTAAAGACGGGGGGCATAGTAACTAAAGGCTGGGGGCATAGTAACTAAAGGCTGTGGGCATAGTAACTAGAGGCTGGGGGCATAGTAACTAAAGACTGGGGGCATAGTAACTAAAGGCTGGGGGCATAGTAACTAGAGGCTGGGGGCATAGTAACTAAAGGCTGGGGGCATAGTAACTAAAGGCTGTGGGCATAGTAACTAGAGGCTGGGGGCATAGTAACTAAAGACTGGGGGCATAGTAACTAAAGACTGGGGGCATAGTAACTAAAGACTGGGGGCATAGTAACTAAAGACTGGGGGCATAGTAACTAGAGACTGGGGGCATAGTAACTAGAGGCTGTGGGCATAGTAACTAGAGGCTGGGGGCATAGTAACTAAAGGCATAGTAACTAGAGGCTGGGGGCATAGTAACTGAAGGCTGGGGGCATAGTAACTAAAGAATGGGGGCATAGTAACTAGAGGCTGGGGGCATAGTAACTAAAGACTGGGGGCATAGTAACTAAAGGCTGGGAGCATAGTAACTAAAGGCATAGTAACTAAAGGCTGGGGACATAATAACTAAAGGCTGGGGGCATAGTAACTAAAGGATGGGGGCATAGTAACTAGAGGCTGGGGGCATAGTAACTAGAGGCTGGGGGCATAGTAACTAAAGGCTGGGAGCATCATAACTAAAGGCTGGGGGCATAGTAACTAAAGACTGGGGGCATAGTAACTAAAGGCTGGGGGCATAGTAACTAAAGGCTGGGGGCATAGTAACTAAAGGCATAGTAACTAAAGGCTGTGGGCATAGTAACTAAAGGCTGGGAGCATAGTAACTAGAGGCTGGGGGTACAGTAACTAGAGGCTGGGGGTACAGTAACTAAAGGCTGGGGGCATAGTAACTAAAGGCTGGGGGCATAGTAACTAGAGGCTGGGGGTACAGTAACTAAAGGCTGTGGGCATAGTAACTAAAGACTGAGAGCATAGTAACTAAAGGCTGGGGGCATAGTAACTAAAGGCTGGGGGCATAGTAACTAAAGACTGGGGGCATAGTAACTAGAGGCTGGGGGCATAGTAACTAAAGGCTGGGGGCATAGTAACTAAAGGCTGGGGGCATAATAACTAGAGGCTGGGGGCATAGTAACTAAAGGCTGGGGGCATAGTAACTAAAGGCTGGGGGCATAGTAACTAGAGGCTGGGGGTACAGTAACTAAAGGCTGTGGGCATAGTAACTAAAGACTGAGAGCATAGTAACTAAAGACTGGGGGCATAGTAACTAAAGGCTGGGGGCATAGTAACTAAAGACTGGGGGCATAGTAACTAGAGGCTGGGGGCATAATAACTAAAGGCTGGGGGCATAGTAACTAAAGGCTGGGGGCATAATAACTAAAGGATGGGGGCATAGTAACTAAAGGCTGGGGGCATAATAACTAAAGACTGGGGGCATAGTAACTAAAGGCTGGGGACATAGTAACTAAAGACTGGGGGCATAGTAACTAAAGGCTGGGGGCATAATAACTAAAGGATGGGGGCATAGTAACTAGAGGCTGGGGGCATAGTAACTAAAGACTGGGGGCATAGTAACTAAAGGCTGTTTCTTCATGCCTCTTGGTCCCAGGATGGGGGCATAGTAACTAAAGGCTGGGGGCATAGTAACTAAAGGCTGGGGGCATAGTAACTAGAGGCTGGGGGCATAGTAACTAAAGGCTGGGGGCATAATAACTAAAGGCTGGGGGCATAGTAACTAGAGGCTGGGGGCATAGTAACTAAAGGCTGGGGGCATAATAACTAAAGGCTGGGGGCATAATAACTAAAGGCTGGGGGCATAGTAACTAGAGGCTGGGGGCATAGTAACTAAAGGCTGGGGGCATAGTAACTAAAGGCTGGGGGCATAATAACTAAAGGCTGGGGGCATAGTAACTAAAGGCTGGGGGCATAGTAACTAAAGGCTGGGGGCATAGTAACTAAAGGCTGGGGGCATAGTAACTAAAGGCTGGGGGCATAGTAACTAAAGGCTGGGGGCATAATAACTAAAGGCTGGGGGCATAGTAACTAAAGGCTGGGGGCATTGTAACTAGAGGCTGGGGGCATAGTAACTAAAGGCATAGTAACTAGAGGCTGGGGGCATAGTACTAGAGGCTGGGGGCATTGTAACTAGAGGCTGGGGGCTTAGTAACTAAAGGCATAGTAACTAGAGGCTGGGGGCATAGTAACTAGAGGCTGGGGGCATAGTAACTAAAGCCTGGGGGCATAGTAACTAGAGGCTGGGGGCATTGTAACTAGAGGCTGGGGGCATAGTAACTAAAGGCTGCCTCTCCAGGCCTCTTGGTCCTAGACTTCAGGATAGTTAAAAGGCCAGAGGACTTGAGAGACATATTGGGTACATCACTTAAAAGCATGTCTGACATGTATTGGGTTGCACAATTGTGGATTGATTTAAAAACCAATAAAATAATCTTAAAATGAATTCCAAAATTCACAGGCAGCCAGCGCAGAGACCATAAAACCGGTGTAATGTGAGCTCTCCGTCTGGTCTTGGTTAGTACCCGACCAATGTCTTTCTTGGGTAAAACAGACAGGCGAGAATTCTGTAGACCAGACAGTAGAGCATTACAGTAGTCAGGCCCGCTTGTAATAAAAGCATGGATGCGTCTCTCTGTGTCATCCTGAGAGAGAAACGTCCGCACTGTGGCAATGTTTCTCAGGTGGGAAAAAGCTAAACTACATGGCCCAAAGTATGAGGATATTACTTCAAATGAGTGGGATTGGTTGATTTCAGCCAATAAAATCGAGGACACAGCCATGCGATCTCCATAGACAAACATTGTCAGAGCTTAGTGACTTTCAATGTAGCACCGACATAGCATACCACCATTCCAACAAGTCAGTTCCTCAAAAAACTGTGAGCGCTGTTATTGTGAAGTGAAAAATGTCTAGACGCAATAACGGCTCAGTTGCGAAGTGGTCGGCCACAGAAGATCACAAAATGGGTCCGTCAAAGACCTGAAGCACGTAACGTGTAGAAATCATCTGTCCTCTGTTCCAAACTGCCTCTGGAAGCAACGTCAGCACAAGAACTGTTCATCGGGAGCTTCATGAAATGGGTTTCCATGGCTAAGCAGCCGCACACAAGCCTAAGATCACCATGTGTAAAGCTCGCCGCCATTGGACTCTGGAGCAGTGGAAACGTTATCTCTAGAGTGATGAATCACGCTTCACCATCTGGCAGTCCGATGGATGAATCTGGGTTTGGCGGATGCCAGGAGAACACTACCTGCCCCAAAGCATAGTGCCAACTGTAAAGTTTGGTGGTGGAGGAGGAATAATGCTCTGGGGCTGTTTTTCACAGTTCGGGCCCCTTAGTTCATGTGAAGGGAAAGGTAAACGCTACAATGACATTCTAGATGTTTCTTCCAACATTATGGCAACAGTTTGGGGAAGGTCCTTTCCTGTTTCAGCATGACAATATTCTCATCCCAATCCTTTACTGGATTGTGTGTATTCGGTTTTGTTGTGGAATCGTTAGATATTACCTGTTAAATATTGCTGCACTATTGGATCTAGAAGCATAAACATTTCGCTACACTCGCATTAACATCTGCTAACCATGTGTACGTGACTAATAAAAGGTGAATTTATTTAAATCAGACACCTTTGGGAAGAATTGGAACGGCGACTATGAGCCAGGCCTAATACCCAACATTAGTGCCCGACCTCACTAATGCTCTTGTGGCTGAATGGAAGCAAGTCCTCGCAGCAATGTTCCAACATCTAGTTGGAAAACCTTTTTTTTAACCTTTTGAATTAAAATGTGTGGCCAGATTCTCTCTTTGTGTTTTGGCTCCAACAATAAGTACCTCGGTCTTGTCTTGATTTAGCTGGAGGGAGTTGTGAGCCATCTAAGCATTTAAAATCACTAATACAATCTAATAATTGATTTGTGGAGCTAAAAATCCTCTGGTGACACAGAAATGCCAGGGAGTAACAATTGGGTGTACAAACATTACCTCTTAGATTGAAGCTTGGCATTGTTGTGTGTGTGTATGTGTGTGTGTGTGTGTGTGTGTGTGTGTGTGTGTGTGTGTGTGCGTGCGTGTGTGTGTGCGTGTGTGTGTGCGTGTGTGCAAACTCACGTTATCTCTCAATCACACTAGCCCATTTTGTCTCTTTACATCAAACCATTTTTCCTCATCGTCCTGCGCTAGATTTTTCTCTCACCATTTTACCATCTGTCTCTGCAGCTCTCAAACCCCTATTGGCCCATACACCCTCTCTGCCGATGACAAACCCCTATTGGCCCATACACCCTCTCTGCCGATGCCAAACCCCTATTGGCCCATACACCCTCTCTGCCGATGCCAAACCCCTATTGGCCCATACACCCTCTCTGCCGATGCCAAACCCCTATTGGCCCATACACCCTCTCTGCCGATGCCAAACCCCTATTGGCCCATACACCCTCTCTGCCGATGACAAACCCCTATTGGCCCATACACCCTCTCTGCCGATGCCAAACCCCTATTGGCCCATACACCCTCTCTGCCGATGCCAAACCCCTATTGGCCCATACACCCTCTCTGCCGATGCCAAACCCCTATTGGCCCATACACCCTCTCTGCCGATGACAAACCCCTATTGGCCCATACACCCTCTCTGCCGATGCCAAACCCCTATTGGCCCATACACCCTCTCTGCCGATGCCAAACCCCTATTGGCCCATACACCCTCTCTGCCGATGCCAAACCCCTATTGGCCCATACACCCTCTCTGCCGATGCCAAACCCCTATTGGCCCATACACCCTCTCTGCCGATGCCAAACCCCTATTGGCCCATACACCCTCTCTGCCGATGACAAACCCCTATTGGCCCATACACCCTCTCTGCCGATGCCAAACCCCTATTGGCCCATACACCCTCTCTGCCGATGCCAAACCCCTATTGGCCCGTACACCCTCTCTGCCGATGCCAAACCCCTATTGGCCCGTACACCCTCTCTGCCGATGCCAAACCCCTATTGGCCCATACACCCTCTCTGCCGATGCCAAACCCCTATTGGCCCATACACCCTCTCTGCCGATGACAAACCCCTATTGGCCCATACACCCTCTCTGCCGATGCCAAACCCCTATTGGCCCATACACCCTCTCTGCCGATGCCAAACCCCTATTGGCCCATACACCCTCTCTGCAGATGCCAAACCCCTATTGGCCCATACACCCTCTCTGCCGATGCCAAACCCCTATTGGCCCGTACACCCTCTCTGCCGATGCCAAACCCCTATTGGCCCGTACACCCTCTCTGCCGATGCCAAACCCCTATTGGCCCGTACACCCTCTCTGCCGATGCCAAACCCCTATTGGCCCATACACCCTCTCTGCCGATGCCAAACCCCTATTGGCCCATACACCCTCTCTGCCGATGCTAAACCCCTATTGGCCCATACACCCTCTCTGCCGATGCCAAACCCCTATTGGCCCATACACCCTCTCTGCCGATGACAAACCCCTATTGGCCCATACACCCTCTCTGCCGATGCCAAACCCCTATTGGCCCGTACACCCTCTCTGCCGATGCCAAACCCCTATTGGCCCGTACACCCTCTCTGCCGATGCCAAACCCCTATTGGCCCATACACCCTCTCTGCCGATGCCAAACCCCTATTGGCCCATACACCCTCTCTGCCGATGCCAAACCCCTATTGGCCCATACACCCTCTCTGCCGATGCCAAACCCCTATTGGCCCATACACCCTCTCTGCCGATGCCAAACCCCTATTGGACCATACACCCTCTCTGCCGATGCCAAACCCCTATTGGCCCATACACCCTCTCTGCCGATGCCAAACCCCTATTGGCCCATACACCCTCTCTGCCGATGCCAAACCCCTATTGGCCCATACACCCTCTCTGCCGATGCCAAACCCCTATTGGCCCATACACCCTCTCTGCCGATGCCAAACCCCTATTGGCCCATACACCCTCTCTGCCGATGCCAAACCCCTATTGGCCCATACACCCTCTCTGCCGATGACAAACCCCTATTGGCCCATACACCCTCTCTGCCGATGCCAAACCCCTATTGGCCCATACACCCTCTCTGCCGATGCCAAACCCCTATTGGCCCATACACCCTCTCTGCCGATGCCAAACCCCTATTGGCCCATACACCCTCTCTGCCGATGACAAACCCCTATTGGCCCATACACCCTCTCTGCCGATGCCAAACCCCTATTGGCCCATACACCCTCTCTGCCGATGCCAAACCCCTATTGGCCCATACACCCTCTCTGCCGATGCCAAACCCCTATTGGCCCATACACCCTCTCTGCCGATGCCAAACCCCTATTGGCCCATACACCCTCTCTGCCGATGCCAAACCCCTATTGGCCCATACACCCTCTCTGCCGATGCCAAACCCCTATTGGCCCGTACACCCTCTCTGCCGATGCCAAACCCCTATTGGCCCATACACCCTCTCTGCCGATGCTAAACCCCTATTGGCCCATACACCCTCTCTGCCGATGCCAAACCCATATTGGCCCATACACCCTCTCTGCCGATGCCAAACCCCTATTGGCCCATACACCCTCTCTGCCGATGCCAAACCCCTATTGGCCCATACACCCTCTCTGCCGATGCCAAACCCCTATTGGCCCATACACCCTCTCTGCCGATGACAAACCCCTATTGGCCCATACACCCTCTCTGCCGATGCCAAACCCCTATTGGCCCATACACCCTCTCTGCCGATGACAAACCCCTATTGGCCCATACACCCTCTCTGCCGATGCCAAACCCCTATTGGCCCATACACCCTCTCTGCCAATGTCAAACCCCTATTGGCCCATACACCCTCTCTGCCAATCACCAGGACAGCCTTTTTTCCTACTATTGCCAGACTCGATGAAGGCCTCCCAAAACTCACATTAGCGTCAGGAAACAGGAAACAGGAAACAGAGGTGGCGTCCCAAACAGGATCCTATATACTAAACTACTACTTTTAACCAGAGCTCTATTCTGCCCTGCATATCGACGTTGGGCACTTCAATATCTGGGTTTTCAACACCACAATAAATAAATGTCAACCAACATAGTCAGGAAAAATACACATACAGCATATTAATGAAGCTGTTTCAATACACTGTACCCTCATACTATACTATACTACTAAACTAAACTATACTATACAACACTACACTGTACCCTCATACTATACTATACTACTAAACTAAACTATACTATACCACACTACACTATACTCTCATACTATACTATACTATACTACTATACTATACAACACTACACTATATCCTCATACTATACTATACTACTAAACTATACAACACTACACTATACCCTCATACTATACTATACTACTAAACTATACTATACAACACTACACTATACTCTCATACTATACTATACTACTAAACTAAAATATACTATACACCACTACACTGTACCCTCATACTATACGATACTATACTACTATACTATACAACACTACACTATACCCTCATACTATACTATACTATACTACTATACTATACAACACTACACTATACTCTCATACTATACTATACTATACTACTATACTATACAACACTACACTATACCCTCATACTATACAATACTACTATACTACTATACTATACACCACTACACTATACTCTCATACTATACTATGCTATACTATACTACTAAACTATACACCACTACACTATACTCTCATACTATACTATACTATACTACTATACTATACACCACTACACTATACCCTCATACTATACAATACTACTATACTGCTATACTATACACCACTACACTATACCCTCATACTATACAATACTACTATACTACTATACTATACAACACTACACTATACCCTCATACTATACTATACTACTATACTATACAACACTACACTATACTCTCATACTATACTATACTATACTACTAAACTATACAACACTACACTATATCCTCATACTATACTATACTACTAAACTATACAACACTACACTATACCCTCATACTATACTATACTACTAAACTATACTATACAACACTACACTATACTCTCATACTATACTATACTACTAAACTAAAATATACTATACACCACTACACTGTACCCTCATACTATACGATACTATACTACTATACAACACTACACTATACCCTCATACTATACTATACTATACTACTATACTATACAACACTACACTATACTCTCATACTATACTATACTATACTACTATACTATACAACACTACACTATACCCTCATACTATACAATACTACTATACTACTATACTATACACCACTACACTATACTCTCATACTATACTATGCTATACTATACTACTAAACTATACACCACTACACTATACTCTCATACTATACTATACTATACTACTATACTATACAACACTACACTATACCCTCATACTATACAATACTACTATACTGCTATACTATACACCACTACACTATACCCTCATACTATACAATACTACTATACTACTATACTATACAACACTACACTATACCCTCATACTATACAATACTACTATACTACTATACTATACACCACTACACTATACCCTCATACTATACAATACTACTATACTACTATACTATACACCACTACACTATACTCTCATACTATACTATGCTATACTACTATACTATACAACACTACACTATACTCTCATACTATACTATACTATACTACTATACTATACAACGCTACACTATACCCTCATACTATACAATACTACTATACTACTATACTATACACCACTACACTATACCCTCATACTATACAATACTACTATACTATACAATACAACACTACACTATACCCTCATACTATACAATACTACTATACTACTATACTATACAACACTACACTATACTCTCATACTATACTATACTACTTTACTATACTATACAACACTACACTATACTCTCATACTATACTACTAAACTAAACTATACAACACTACACTATACCCGCATACTATACAATACTACTATACTACTATACTATACAACACTACACTATACTCTCATACTATACTATACTATACTACTATACTATACAACACTACACCCTCATACTATACTATACTATACTACAATACTATACACCACTACACTATACCCTCATACTATACTATACTATACTACTATACTATACACCACTACACTGTACCCTCATACTATACAATACTACTATACTGCTCTACCAAACAAAAAGGCAGTAACTGCTTATAGCGTAGAACTGAGAAAAAAGGGCTTTTATTTCCCTTGGTTTCACGGTAACTTTATCCAGTTACTGCTAACATGACCCCCATTGTCTCCTGAACACAATACAATAGTGGCAGGATACTTGTCCACGTGATTAAGCATGTATTTAATGTTGTAAACAGGACATCAACTCATTTTCGACCAAATTAGTAGTTACTGCATTGTTGTTGTTGTTTGCTTTGGTAGGGAATAGGGCCACCAACAGGTACCTCAGCATTCTCACCTTCGTTTTTTCTTCTGGCTTTTTATCGAAAAGGAACTTAAAAACACTGTTTTAATAAAAAAAAGGAAGTCCTCCTTTTAAAGGAAGTCCTCCGTGGTTTTATTGAAGTGGTGCAGCGTGTGTATTGTTAGTGAAGGTGCTACTGAACAAGCATACGACAAGCCTAACAGTATGGAGCTACAGCTAAAGTAGTGCTGGAGTCGCTGTCTCAACTGGTAGCCTGTTGCCTATATAGTACACTACTGTTGACCCGGAGGTCATGGTGAAAAGTAGTGTATTGAGTGTTATTTGGGAGTCACTGCAGTGTTGAAGCCAACCAGACGGCTGCGTTGTTGTAGACAACTGCAGAATGGTCTGACCCGACTTCCTGTGTACCTCAGACCTGGGTTAAAAAAGGAATTGATTTTCTTTCAAATACTTCAGTTGATCTTGATTGAGCTTGCCTGGCACAGGGGAACCAATCGGATGCTCTTAAAAAAGATTTCGAATACTATTTAAACCCGGGTCTTCTGCACTCAGGGCAGACTGAGGCGATATCTACGGCATCTCAGATAGGACATGTCCCAGGAGTACTAGTTCAGATTTTTTTACTGTTTTCACTAACCATGGAAACTGACACCATGACCCTATAGACAAGGAAACGGACACCATGGAAACTGACACCATGACCCTATAGACAAGGAAACTGACACCATGACACTATAGACAAGGAAACTGACACCATGACCCTATAGACAAGGAAACGGACACCAAGGAAACTGACACCATTACCCTATAGACAAGGAAACTGACACCATTACCCTATAGACAAGGAAACGGACACCAAGGAAACTGACACCATTACACTATAGACAAGGAAACGGACACCATGACACTATAGACAAGGAAACTGACACCATGACACTATAGACAAGGAAACTGACACCATGACCCTATAGACAAGGAAACGGACACCAAGGAAACTGACACCATTACACTATAGACAAGGAAACTGACACCATTACCCTATAGACAAGGAAACTGACACCATTACCCTATAGACAAGGAAACGGACACCAAGGAAACTGACACCATGACCCTATAGACAAGGAAACTGACACCATGACACTATAGACAAGGAAACTGACACCATTACCCTCTAGACAAGGAAACTGACACCATTACCCTATAGACAAGGAAACTGACACCATTACCCTATAGACAAGGAAACTGACACCATGACCCTATAGACAAAAAAACTGACACCAAGGCAGTTGACACCATGTCCCTATGGACAAGGAAACTGACACCATTACCCTATAGACAAGGAAACTGACACCATTACCCTATGGACAAGGAAACGGGCACCATTACCCTATAGACAAGGAAACTGACACCAAGGCAGTTGACACCATGTCCCTATGGACAAGGAAACCGACACCATTACCCTATAGACAAGGAAACTGACACCATTACCCTATAGACAAGGAAACTGACACCAAGGAAGCTGACACCATGTGTGACTTTTACAGGCCTCTGTTTCTGATAACAGCACAAAAACATCACAGTCAACCACTTTCCTTATTAAAGAAGACATCCAACACTTGCATGTGCAGTTTATTTTGTATTATTCTGTGGAGTTAATTCAGCTGGGATGTGATGGAGCTTGCTTTCCACCAGGAAACAGAGTCTGGTCTGTTTTCAATTACAGTCTGTACTGTTGGGACTCTGCTGCCCTTTGATGCGATAATGCAGTTAGCAGATCTAGGATCAGTCTGGGACCTGAACGCTAGCCTCAGAGAGGGAACCCTGGACATGGAGTTAGCAGATCTAGGATCAGTCTGGGAACTGAACGCTAGCCTCAGAGAGGGAACCCTGGACATGGAGTTAGCAGATCTAGGATCAGTCTGGGACCTGAACGCTAGCCTCAGAGAGGGACCCTGGACATGGAGTTAGCAGATCTCGGATCAGTCTAGGAACTGAACGCTAGCCTCAGAGAGGGAACCCTGGACATGGAGTTAGCAGATCTAGGATCAGTCTGGGACCTGAACGCTAGCCTCAGAGAGGGAACCCTGGACATGGAGTTAGCAGATCTAGGATCAGTCTGGGACCTGAACGCTAGCCTCAGAGAGGGACCATGCCAAGACTCAGAGCGAGCAGACCCAGGAGCCCAGGGTTGTATTCATTTTGGCACGCCATAGCAAAACGTTTTTTTTTTTTGCAATGGAAAACGGAACACAAGCATTTCTGATTGGACAAGTTCAGGTAGTCTGTCCGTTTCCTTACTTTTCACTGTGTTCATGTTACAATCCAAACGGTAGGCAATAGTATCGAGCCAGACACTGTATTCATACAGTAAGTAGGGCATCTCTGTTCTTCTAAAAAATACATTTTCTTCAATGTTTTTTCTTTAGACATGCCTAAAATAAATAGTTGATTTATTGCGATGGTGTATATTAAATTGATTTATTAGAATGTAGATGTTCCAAAGATCAGCAGCTTATATGGACGTCTGGAGATGTTAATTACGGGGCTATTTAAATTCTTTAATTACGGGACTCTGAAATTCTTGAAGAGTCCTGTGTAGTATTTTTGTATAGAGAGAGAGGAGATGGTCAGTGGTCCTGGAGAGAGAGGAGGGAGAGGAGAGGGTCAGTAGTCCTGGAGGGAGAGGAGGGAGAGGAGACGGTCAGTGGTCCTGGAGAGAGAGGAGAGAGAGGAGACAGTCAGTGGTCCTGGAGAGAGAGGAGAGAGAGGAGAGGGTCAGTAGTCCTGGAGGGAGAGGAGACGGTTATTGCTCCTGGAGAAGGAGGAGAGGGTCAGTGGTCCTGGAGAGAGGGGAGGGAGAGGAGAGGGTCAGTGCTCCTAGAGAAGGAGGAGAGGGTCAGTGGTCCTGGAGAGAGAGGAGAGAGAGAGGAGATGGTCAGTGGTCCTGGAGAGAGAGAGGAGGGAGAGGAGATGATCAGTGCTCCTAGAGAAGGAGGAGATAGAGAGGAGATGGTCAGTGGTCCTGGAGAGAGAGGAGGGAGAGGAGAGGGTCAGTGGTCCTGGAGAGAGAGGAGGGAGAGGAGAGGGTCAGTGGTCCTGGAGAGAGAGGAGAGAGAGAGGAGAGGGTCAGTGGTCCTGGAGAGAGAGAGGAGGGAGAGGAGATGATCAGTGCTCCTAGAGAAGGAGGAGAGAGAGAGGAGAGGGTCAGTGGTCCTGGAGAGAGAGAGGAGGGAGAGGAGATGATCAGTGCTCCTAGAGAAGGAGGAGAGAGAGAGGAGAGGGTCAGTGGTCCTGGAGAGAGAGGAGAGAGAGGAGAGGGTCAGTGGTCCTGGAGAGAGAGGAGGGAGAGGAGAGGGTCAGTGGTCCTGGAGAGAGAGGAGGGAGAGGAGAGGGTCAGTGGTCCTGGAGAGAGAGGAGGGAGAGGAGAGGGTCAGTGGTCCTGGAGAGAGAGGAGGGAGAGGAGAGGGTCAGTGGTCCTGGAGAGAGAGGAGGGAGAGGAGACGGTCAGTGGTCCTGGAGAGAGAGGAGGGAGAGGGTCAGTGGTCCTGGAGAGAGAGGAGGGACAGGAGAGGGTCAGTGGTCCTGGAGAGAGAGGAGGGAGAGGAGAGGGTCAGTGGTCCTGGAGAGAGAGGAGGGAGAGGAGAGGGTCAGTGGTCCTGGAGAGAGAGGAGGGAGAGGGTCAGTGGTCCTGGAGAGAGAGGAGGGAGAGGAGACGGTCAGTGGTCCTGGAGAGAGAGGAGGGAGAGGGTCAGTGGTCCTGGAGAGAGAGGAGGGACAGGAGAGGGTCAGTGGTCCTGGAGAGAGAGGAGGGAGAGGAGACTGTCAGTGGTCCTGGAGAGAGAGGAGGGAGAGGAGTGGGTCAGTGGTCCTGGAGAGAGAGGAGGGAGAGGAGAGGGTCAGTGGTCCTGGAGAGAGAGGAGGGAGAGGAGACAGTCAGTGGTCCTGGAGAGAGAGGAGGGAGAGGAGAGGGTCAGTGGTCCTGGAGAGAGAGGAGGGAGAGGGTCAGTGGTCCTGGAGAGAGAGGAGGGAGAGGAGACAGTCAGTGGTCCTGGAGAGAGAGGAGGGAGAGGAGAGGGTCAGTGGTCCTGGAGAGAGAGGAGGGAGAGGAGAGGGTCAGTGGTCCTGGAGAGAGAGGAGGGAGAGGAGAGGGTCAGTGGTCCTGGAGAGAGAGGAGGGAGAGGAGAGGGTCAGTGGTCCTGGAGAGAGAGGAGGGACAGGAGAGGGTCAGTGGTCCTGGAGAGAGAGGAGGGACAGGAGAGGGTCAGTGGTCCTGGAGAGAGAGGAGGGAGAGGAGACGGTCAGTGGTCCTGGAGAGAGAGGAGGGAGAGGGTCAGTGGTCTTGGAGAGAGAGGAGGGAGAGGAGACTGTCAGTGGTCCTGGAGAGAGAGGAGGGAGAGGAGACAGTCAGTGGTCCTGGAGAGAGAGGAGGGAGAGGAGACTGTCAGTGGTCCTGGAGAGAGAGGAGGGAGAGGAGTGGGTCAGTGGTCCTGGAGAGAGAGGAGGGAGAGGAGAGGGTCAGTGGTCCTGGAGAGAGAGGAGGGAGAGGAGACAGTCAGTGGTCCTGGAGAGAGAGGAGGGAGAGGAGAGGGTCAGTGGTCCTGGAGAGAGAGGAGGGAGAGGAGAGGGTCAGTGGTCCTGGAGAGAGAGGAGGGAGAGGGTCAGTGGTCCTGGAGAGAGAGGAGGGAGAGGAGAGGGTCAGTGGTCCTGGAGAGAGAGGAGGGAGAGGAGACGGTCAGTGGTCCTGGAGAGAGAGGAGGGAGAGGAGACAGTCAGTGGTCCTGGAGAGAGAGGAGGGAGAGGGTCAGTGGTCCTGGAGAGAGAGGAGGGAGAGGAGAGGGTCAGTGGTCCTGGAGAGAGAGGAGGGAGAGGAGACGGTCAGTGGTCCTGGAGAGAGAGGAGGGAGAGGGTCAGTGGTCCTGGAGAGAGAGGAGGGACAGGAGAGGGTCAGTGGTCCTGGAGAGAGAGGAGGGAGAGGAGAGGGTCAGTGGTCCTGGAGAGAGAGGAGGGAGAGGAGACAGTCAGTGGTCCTGGAGAGAGAGGAGGTAGAGGAGAGGGTCAGTGGTCCTGGAGAGAGAGGAAGGAGAGGAGATGGTCAGTGGTCCTGGAGAGAGAGGAGGGAGAGGAGACAGTCAGTGGTCCTGGAGAGAGAGGAGGGAGAGGAGACAGTCAGTGGTCCTGGAGAGAGAGGAGGGAGAGGAGACAGTCAGTGGTCCTGGAGAGAGAGGAGGGAGAGGAGAGGGTCAGTGGTCCTGGAGAGAGAGGAGGGAGAGGAGACAGTCAGTGGTCCTGGAGAGAGAGGAGGGAGAGGAGAGGGTCAGTGGTCCTGGAGAGAGAGGAGGGAGAGGAGAGGGTCAGTGGTCCTGGAGAGAGAGGAGGGAGAGGAGACAGTCAGTGGTCCTGGAGAGAGAGGAGGGAGAGGAGACTGTCAGTGGTCCTGGAGAGAGAGGAGGGAGAGGAGAGGGTCAGTGGTCCTGGAGAGAGAGGAGGGAGAGGAGACAGTCAGTGGTCCTGGAGAGAGAGGAGGGAGAGGAGAGGGTCAGTGGTCCTGGAGAGAGAGGAGGGAGAGGAGACAGTCAGTGGTCCTGGAGAGAGAGGAGGGAGAGGAGAGGGTCAGTGGTCCTGGAGAGAGAGGAGGGAGGGGGAGAGGAGAGGGTCAGTGGTCCTGGAGAGAGAGGAGGGAGAGGAGAGGGTCAGTGGTCCTGGAGAGAGAGGAGGGAGAGGAGAGGGTCAGTGGTCCTGGAGAGAGAGGAGGGAGAGGAGACAGTCAGTGGTCCTGGAGAGAGAGGAGGGAGAGGAGAGGGTCAGTGGTCCTGGAGAGAGAGGAGGGAGAGGAGAGGGTCAGTGGTCCTGGAGAGAGAGGAGGGAGAGGAGACAGTCAGTGGTCCTGAGAGAGAGGAGGGAGAGGAGAGGGTCAGTAGTCCTGGAGAGAGAGGAGGGAGAGGAGAGGGTCAGTGGTCCTGGAGAGAGAGGAGAGAGAGGAGAGGGTCAGTGGTCCTGGAGAGAGAGGAGGGAGAGGAGAGGGTCAGTGGGCCTGGAGAGAGAGGAGGGAGAGGAGACAGTCAGTGGTCCTGGAGAGAGAGGAGGGAGAGGAGAGGGTCAGTGGTCCTGGAGAGAGAGGAGGGAGAGGAGAGGGTCAGTGGTCCTGGAGAGAGAGGAGGGAGAGGAGACGATCAGTGGTCCTGGAGAGAGAGGAGGGAGAGGAGACAGTCAGTGGTCCTGGAGAGAGAGGAGGGAGAGGAGAGGGTCAGTGGTCCTGGAGAGAGAGGAGGGAGAGGAGAGGGTCAGTGGTCCTGGAGAGAGAGGAGGGAGAGGAGAGGGTCAGTGGTCCTGGAGAGAGAGGAGGGAGAGGAGAGGGTCAGTGGTCCTGGAGAGAGAGGAGGGAGAGGAGACAGTCAGTGGTCCTGGAGAGAGAGGAGGGAGAGGAGAGGGTCAGTGGTCCTGGAGAGAGAGGAGGGAGAGGAGAGGGTCAGTGGTCCTGGAGAGAGAGGAGGGAGAGGAGACAGTCAGTGGTCCTGGAGCGAGAGGAGGGAGAGGAGATGGTCAGTGGTCCTGGAGAGAGAGGAGAGAGAGGAGATGGTCAGTGGTCCTGGAGAGAGAGGAGGGAGAGGAGACAGTCAGTGGTCCTGGAGAGAGAGGAGGGAGAGGAGAGGGTCAGTGGTCCTGGAGAGAGAGGAGGGAGAGTAGACAGTCAGTGGTCCTGGAGAGAGAGGAGAGAGAGAGGAGAGGGTCAGTGGTCCTGGAGAGAGAGGAGGGAGAGGAGAGGGTCAGTGGTCCTGGAGAGAGAGGAGGGAGAGGAGATGGTCAGTGGTCCTGGAGAGAGAGGAGGGAGAGGAGAGGGTCAGTGGTCCTGGAGAGAGAGGAGGGAGAGGAGACAGTCAGTGGTCCTGGAGAGAGAGGAGGGAGAGGAGATGGTCAGTGGTCCTGGAGAGAGAGGAGGGAGAGGAGACAGTCAGTGGTCCTGGAGAGAGAGGAGGGAGAGGAGAGGGTCAGTGGTCCTGGAGAGAGAGGAGGGAGAGGAGACAGTCAGTGGTCCTGGAGAGAGAGGAGGGAGAGGAGACAGTCAGTGGTCCTGGAGAGAGAGGAGGGAGAGGAGATGGTCAGTGGTCCTGGAGAGAGAGGAGGGAGAGGACGGTCAGTGGTCCTGGAGAGAGAGGAGGGAGAGGAGACGGTCAGTGGTCCTGGAGAGAGAGGAGGGAGAGGAGAGGGTCAGTGGTCCTGGAGAGAGAGGAGGGAGAGGAGATGGTCAGTGGTCCTGGAGAGAGAGGAGGGAGAGGAGACGGTCAGTGGTCCTGGAGAGAAAGGAGGGAGAGGAGAGGGTCAGTGGTCCTGGAGAGAGAGGAGGGAGAGGAGACGGTCAGTGGTCCTGGAGAGAGAGGAGGGAGAGGAGAGGGTCAGTGGTCCTGGAGAGAGAGGAGGGAGAGGAGAGGGTCAGGGATGTTTTACTGGAGTCAATGGAAGGACAGCACTTCTGGCAAAAGCAACTTGATACGTCCATTATGTGACCACCAGGTAAGTCAGTTGAGAGCAAGTTCACATACACAGAGTGTATAAAACCTTCCTAACATTGAGTTGTATCCCCTTTTCCCCCAGAACAGCTTCAATTGGTCGGGTCATGGACTCTACAAGGGGTTGAATGCTCTCCTTAGGGATGCTGGCCCATGTTGACTCCAATGCTTCTCACAGTTTTGTCAAATTGTCTTGATGTCCTTTGGGTGTTGGATCATTCTTGATAAACACAGGAAACTGTTGAGCGTGAAAAAAACCCAGCAGCGTTGCAGTTCTTGACATATTCAAACCGGCGCACCTGGGAACTACAACCACACCCCGTTCAAAATCCTTCTTTAACCAGGTCTCCTCCCCTTCTTCTATACTGATTGAAGTGGATATAACAAGTGACCTCAATAAGGGATCATATCTGATCATCTGGATTCACCTGGTCAGTCATGGAAATGTTTTGTACACTCATTGCATGTGTAAACTTACAATAAACCTCTTCATCACCGATGAGATCATGGTCGATGTAAAACTTGGCTCGATGGCCAAGTGCTCGACCCAAAAATAGGCTCCAGATTCCTGGCCGATCTGTTCCCATCGGCCAGAGAACGCTGTCTGCTCTGTTTGTGCTGATGAGAAGCCTGTGTTTGTATGAGAATGGTTCCCGAACAGGGAACTGGAGCTAAAAATACCAATTATGGTCTGGATCCCCACGTTATGGGGTTAAAAGCTGTGGAGTACAGTATCTGCATGGCTCAATAAAAGTTATTTACAAACACTAAATATAACGCTGAGTTTTTGGGGCCTTGCCACAGGCAATGAGAACAAGAGAATGTGAAGAGGAACCGAGAAAAATGTAGAACAGCACAAATAGTTTTCTGTTTGATACTTTAGGTCAGATATTGTTAAACATGCATAAGCAATGCTTCTTCATCGTTTCACAAACAAACTACTAGGTGTAAAGCTAATCAAGCATCACTATGAATATTAGGTGATTTAAACAATATGGCTAAACAAGATGTTATTTACAAGTTATGTCTTCTGGAATGTAGAATGAAATGTATTTATTTAACCTTTATTTAGTCAGTAAAGAACTAATTCTTATTTTCATTGATGGCTTAGGAACAGTGGGTTAACTGGTCTAGGAACAGAGGGTTAACTGGTCTAGGAACAGAGGGTTAACTGGTCTAGGAACAGAGGGTTAACTGGTCTAGGAACAGTGGGTTAACTGGTCTAGGAACAGTGGGTTAACTGGTCTAGGAACAGTGGGTTAACTGGTCTAGGAACAGTGGGTTAACTGGTCTAGGAACAGAGGGTTAACTGGTCTAGGAACAGTGGGTTAACTGGTCTAGGAACAGTGGGTTAACTGGTCTAGGAACAGTGGGTTAACTGGTCTAGGAACAGTGGGTTAACTGGTCTAGGAACAGTGGGTTAACTGGTCTAGGAACAGTGGGTTAACTGGTCTAGGAACAGTGGGTTAACTGGTCTAGGAACAGTGGGTTAACTGACCTAGGAACAGTGGGTTAACTGGTCTAGGAACAGTGGGTTAACTGGTGGAGTGGGTTAACTGGTCTAGGAACAGTGGGTTAAGTAGTCCAAGAACAGTGGGTTAACTGGTCTAGGAACAGTGGGTTAACTTGTCTAGGACCAGTGGGTTAAGTAGTCCAAGACCGGTGGGTTAACTGGTCTAGGAACAGTGGTTAACTGGTCTAGGAACAGTGGGTTAACTTGTCTAGGAACAGTGGGTTAACTGGTCTAGGAACAGTGGGTTAACTGGTCTAGGAACAGTGGGTTACCTAACTGGTCTAGGAACAGTGGGTTAACTGCCTTGTTCTGGGGGCAGAATGACATATTTTTTCCTTGTCAGCTGAAATCGATGCCAAGCAGCGTTGGTTCCCATGATTCAGGCTCACGATTTCACCTCTCATTGCCTAAAACTGTCTGTGACGGTTGTGTTAACTCAGTTTCTCAGTCCACCCAACAACCAACCACAACACTGACAGACCAGAACACAATACGACACTAACGGAAGACTTCCTGTCTGTTAGAAAAGCCAACACGCTCCCACATCTTTCTCTGCTCTGATACACAGTACCCAACATCCCTCACTCTTTACCAAGTCAAGTGCTATGATAACCCTTCTCTCTCCCTAACCCTACACTCTCCTTAACCCCTCTCTCTCCTTAACCCCACTCTATCTCCTTAACCCCACTCTCTCTCCTTAACCCTGCTCTCTCATTAGCCCTACACTCTCTCTCCTTAACCCCTCTCTCTCCTTAACCCCACTCTCCCTCCTTAACCCCACTCTCCTTCCTTAACCCCACTCTCCCTCCTTAACCCCACTCTCCCTCCTTAACCCCACTCTCCCTCCTAAACCCCACTCTCTCCCTCCTTAACCCCACTCTCCCCCTCCTTAACCCCACTCTCCCTCCTTAACCCCACTCTCTCTCTCCTTAACCCCACTCCTTACTAAACCCCACTCTCCCTCCTTAACCCCACTCTCCCTCCTTAACCCCACTCTCCCTCCTTAACCCCACTCTCCCTCCTTAACCCCACCCTCCCTCCTTAACCCCACCCTCCCTCCTTAACCCCACTCTCTCTCCTAAACCCCACTATCCCTCCTTAACCCCACTCTCTCTCCTTAACCCCACTCTCCCTCCTAAACCCCACTCTCTCTCCTTAACCCCACTCTCTCTCCTTAACCCCACTCTCTCTCCTTAACCTCACTCTCTCTCCTTAACCCCACTCTCTCTCCTTAACCTCACTCTTTCCTTAACCTCACTCTTTCCTTAACCCCACTCTCTCCTTAACTTCACTCTCTCCCTCCTTAACCCCTCTCTCCCTCCTTAACCCCACTCTCTCCCTCATTAACCCCACTCTCTCCCTCAACCCCACTCTCTCCCTCCTTAACCCCTCTCTCTCCCTCCTTAACCCCTCTCTCTCCCACCTTAACCCCTCTCTCTCCCTCCTTAACCCCTCTCTCTCCCTCCTTAACCCCACTCTCTCCCTCCTTAACCCCACTCTCTCCCTCCTTAACCCCTCTCTCTCCCTCCTTAAACCCACTCTCCCTCATTAACCCCTCTCTCCCTCCTTAACCCCTCTCTCCCTCCTTAACCCCTCTCTCCCTCCTTAACCCCACCCTCCCTCCTTAACCCCACTCTCTCTCCTAAACCCCACTATCCCTCCTTAACCCCACTCTCTCTCCTTAACCCCACTCTCCCTCCTAAACCCCACTCTCTCTCCTTAACCCCACTCTCTCTCCTTAACCCCACTCTCTCTCCTTAACCTCACTCTCTCTCCTTAACCCCACTCTCTCTCCTTAACCTCACTCTTTCCTTAACCTCACTCTTTCCTTAACCCCACTCTCTCCTTAACTTCACTCTCTCCCTCCTTAACCCCTCTCTCCCTCCTTAACCCCACTCTCTCCCTCATTAACCCCACTCTCTCCCTCAACCCCACTCTCTCCCTCCTTAACCCCTCTCTCTCCCTCCTTAACCCCTCTCTCTCCCTCCTTAACCCCTCTCTCTCCCTCCTTAACCCCACTCTCTCCCTCCTTAACCCCACTCTCTCCCTCCTTAACCCCTCTCTCTCCCTCCTTAAACCCACTCTCCCTCATTAACCCCTCTCTCCCTCCTTAACCCCTCTCTCCCTCCTTAACCCCTCTCTCCCTCCTTAACCCCACTCTCCCTCCTTAACCCCACTCTCTCCCTCCTTAACCCCTCTCTCTCCCTCCTTAACCCCACTCTCTCCCTCCTTAACCTCACTCTCTCTCCTTAACCCCACTCTCTCTCCTTAACCCCACTCTCCCTCCTTAAACCCACTCTCCCTCCTTAACCCCTCTCTCCCTCCTTAACCCCACTCTCCCTCCTTAACCCCACTCTCTCTCCTTAACCCCACTCTCCCTCCTTAAACCCACTCTCCCTCCTTAACCCCACTCTCCCTCCTTATCCCCACTCTCTCTCCTTAACCCCACTCTCTCTCCTTAACCCCACTCTCTCTCCTTAACCCCACTCTCTCTCCTTAACCTCACTCTTTCCTTAACCCCACTCTCTCCCTCCTTAACCCCTCTCTCCCTCCTTAACCCCACTCTCTCCCTCAACCCCACTCTCTCCCTCCTTAACCCCTCTCTCCCCCTCCTTAACCCCACTCTCTCCCTCCTTAACCCCACTCTCTCCCTCCTTAACCCCACTCTCTCCCTCCTTAACCCCACTCTCTCCCTCCTTAACCACTCTCTCCCTCATTAACCCCACTCTCCCTCATTAACCCCACTCTCTCCCTCTAGACTGTTGCAGTTCTGGTACACTCTAGTTGAGAACTAAATCTAACCACATACTCTCAGGCTGAGTAATCATTTCCATTGAAGACGTGTGTTGAACGCGCTGTGGTTGAGTGTGTCCTCATCTAAAATGAGGTGGGGTCTGATGTGTGACAAGCCGCGGTAAGAAATGTCTCAAGTTACCATGTTTAGGACATCCTTAACATTTAGGCCTAACTAGAGACTGTTTGATAGCAATCCTTCAGGGAGGTTTGATTTGTCCGACCTACTGCTAGTGACGCTGTTCTTGCTCTCTGTTCTGTAAACAGGGCGGAAGCATTAGTTTAGGACTACATCAATAACTGGGGAGAATGTAGAAGATTCAGGAGAGACACATGGATGTTCGTCAGCTGTGTGGGATAGTTGACACGGGTCAAGGTTTGCACAATTTCAAAAACTTTAAAAGACCGGATATAAAGACCGAATAAGTGTAATTTACACATCTCCGTCTGGCTTTCGGGGTTCACCTTATTATTGTTTTTAAAAATTGTAAAGATAAATGTATGTGTTTTTTTTCAGGTGCAGAGTATTAAAACTCTTCTGTATTGTGTCTTTAAACCAGAGAACCAGAGAGCTCTCTCACATTCATTCTCCCTCTCCATCAGTCCCATTTAAATTGCATCCAAAATAGATAATCGTGTTACAGATTGATATATAGCCCTAAACTGTGTGTGTGTGTGTGTATACAGTACCAGTCAAACGTTGGACACACCTACTCATTACTCATTCAAGGGGTTTTTCTTTATTTTTTGTTGTTGCAATTTTCTACATTGTAGAATAATAGTGAAGACATCAACACTATGAAATAACACAAATGGAATCATGTAATAACCCCCCCCCCCCCCCAAAAAAAAGTGTTAAACAAATCCAAATATAATTTAGATTTGAGATTTTTCAAAGTAGCCACCCTTTGCTAATGACAGCTAATCAATCTCATGTTTGACGCTCTAACCTACTATACCAACCCTGTTAAAAACAGAGAATCTGTCAACTCAAGTCCCTTTTATCCACCAAACATGGCTTCAGGAAACTATCTTGGTTTCTCTGTCTTTTTCTCACCGTGGATTGTATTGCTGTCAGGCAGTTGACTGTAATGTCGATGATTGTCTAAATAAGCAAGGTCAAGGGTCAGATCTGGAACCATCTAGACCTATTAGGGGGGCCGGATCTGAGATCTGGACCAATCAGAAAGTGCCCGATCAGATCTAAACCAATCAGGGGTGTCCCTCCCACCCCTCTCTCCTCTAAGCGTTGTCATACTTCTGCAGGGCCTCCTCCAGCTTTCCGGTGATCTTCTGGAAGAAGCCAATCTGCTCGGTTAGATACTGCTGCATCTGGGCCTTGAAGTCCCTCACCCGGACCTGGTGGAAGTGCTGCATCTCTGCCAGCGTGGCGAAGGAGATGATGTTACAGCGCTCGTTGACTCCGTCCGCCTGACGAGCGTCCATCTTGCCTTCCTCAACGTGCTTCTGGGACTCCTTCACCTTGTTAAGTGCTCCTGGAGAAGGAGGAGAGAGGAGAGGGTCAGTGCTCCTGGAGAAGGAGGAGAGAGGAGAGGGTCAGTGCTCCTGGAGAAGGAGGAGAGAGGAGAGGGTCAGTGCTCCTGGAGAAGGAGGAGAGAGGAGAGGGTCAGTGGTCCTGGACAAGGTGGAGAGAGGAGAGGGTCAGTGCTCCTGGAGAAGGAGGAGAGAGGAGAGGGTCAGTGCTCCTGGACAAGGTGGAGAGAGGAGAGGGTCAGTGCTCCTGGAGAAGGAGGAGAGAGGAGAGGGTCAGTGCTCCTGGAGAAGGAGGAGAGGGTCAGTGCTCCTGGAGAAGGAGGAGAGAGGAGAGGGTCAGTGCTCCTGGACAGAGAGGACAGAGAGGAGACTGGTTTCATGAGAAGTATCCGAATCTTGATTTTTGCTGCCTAAAACAAATGAGGGATTTCTGTAACATAACTTTTCAGTCCGAGAAACAACAAGTAAGAAATTCAAACAAAAATGGCTGTATTTAGGAAGCATCTTCGGCAACACAGACATCACAAAACACACTGTTGCTACTGCCTGTGCCTACTAACTTGCAGCTGAGAGAGAGAGAGAGAGAGAGAGAGAGAGAGAGAGAGAGAGAGAGAGAGAGAGAGAGAGAGAGAGAGAGAGAGAGAGAGAGAGAGAGAGAGAGAGAGAGAGAGAGAGAGAGAGACGGAGACAGAGAGAGACAGAGAGAGACAGAGAGAGACAGAGAGAGAGAGAGGCAAGCTGCACCAGTCACATGCTGTCATTTCTATTTACAGAGTGGCAATTCTGAGACAGAAGTTCAGACAGGAAATAACTATAGTAAGAGTGTATGTAGGGTCACGGGTGATAGACTGACTGGCTTTCCTGGCAAACCCTGTGTCATTTTCCATTGTTTTCAGGCTTTATACAGTGTCCGATAGGTCATGTACCACAGTGACTGCAAACACACACACACACACTACCAGTTGTGGAAAAACACACAACGCGTCAGTCAAACCACATGCTGCCTCTGTGACTTGAGCAATCAAATGAAACGTGTGTGTGTGTGTGTGTGTGTGTATGTATGTATACAGTGGGGCAAAAAAGTATTTAGTCAGCCACCAATTGTGCAAGTTCTCCCAGTTAAAAAGATGAGAGAGGCCTGTAATTTTCATCATAGGTACACTTCAACTATGACAGACAAAATGAGAAACAAAAAATTGTAGACCTGCACCAGGCTGGGAAGACTGAATCTGCAATAGGTAAGCAGCTTGGTTTGAAGAAATCAACTGTGGGAGCCATTATTAGGAAATGGAAGACATACAAGACCACTGATAATCTCCCTCGATCTGGGACTCCACGTAAGATCACACCCCGTGGGGTCAAAATGATCACAAGAACGGTGAGCAAAAATCCCAGAACCACACGGGGGGACCTAGTGAATGACCTGCAGAGAGCTGGGACCAAAGTAACAAAGCCTACCATCAGTAACACACGACGCCGCCAGGGACTCAAATCCTGCAGTGCCAGACGTGTCCCCCTGCTTAAGCCAGTACATGTCCAGGCCCGTCTAAAGTTTGCTAGAGAGCATTTGGATGATCCAGAAGATTGGGAGAATGTCATATGGTCAGATGAAAC
Source organism: Oncorhynchus masou masou (assembly GCF_036934945.1). Classification (NCBI taxonomy): domain Eukaryota; kingdom Metazoa; phylum Chordata; class Actinopteri; order Salmoniformes; family Salmonidae; genus Oncorhynchus; species Oncorhynchus masou. The sequence continues at coordinate 4,449,433 of NC_088212.1, read as the reverse complement.
CAAATAATAACTTTTTGGTAAAAACTCAACTCATCTTTGGAGGACAAAGAATGCTGAGTTGCAACCAAAGAACACCATACCCACTGTGAAGCATGGGGGTGGACACATCATGCTTTGGGGCTGTTTTTCTGCAAAGGGACTAGGACCACTGATTCATGTGAAGGAAAGAATGAATGGGGCCATGTATCGTGAGATTTTGAGTGAAAACCTCCTTCCATCAGCAAGGGCATTGAAGATGAAACGTGGATGGGTCTTTCAGCATGACAATGATCCCAAACACACCGCCCGGGCAACGAAGGAGTGGCTTCGTAAGAAGCATTTCAAGGTCCTGGAGTGGCCTAGCCAGTGGCTGACTAAATACTTTTTTGCCCCACTGGAAGTTGCGTGGTGTGGGTCAATATCTCAATGAAAACATTTCCTATTTCTCATGCAAAACTAAGTCCAGTCCCCTCCCTCTCTAAAAGACAACAGGCTTTTCACCTCCGTAACTGAATTTACAAGCTGCATCAATCAGGAATGATCAATCAATCAGATAATAGTGATCATTCAATGATTGACAGCCCAGGGTCATGGGTCACAAAGAGGATGCAAATAGTAATGTGATCACTTGGATGAATCGAAAAACTGTGATCAAAAAAATAAACAGTGTGACGGTCCTGATAGACTTGGCGTGTGACGGTCCTGATAGACTTGGCGTGTGACGGTCCTGATAGACTTGGCGTGTGACGGTCCTGATAGACTTGGCGTGTGACGGTCCTGATAGACTTGGCGTGTGACGGTCCTGATAGACTTGGCGTGTGACGGTCCTGATAGACTTGGCGTGTGACGGTCTGGTCCTGATAGACTTGGCGTGTGACGGTCCTGATTGACTTGGCGTGTGACGGTCCTGATTGACTTGGCGTGTGACGGTCCTGATTGACTTGGCGTGTGACGGTCTGGTCCTGACAGACTTGGCGTGTGACGGTCCTAATAGACTTGGCGTGTGGCGGTACTGATAGACTTGGCGTGTGACGGTCCTAATAGACTTGGCGTGTGACGGTCCTGATAGACTTGGCGTGTGACGGTCTGGTCCTGATGGACTTGGCGTGTGACGGTCCTGATAGACTTGGCGTGTGACGGTCTGGTACTGATGGACTTGGCGTGTGACGGTCCTGATGGACTTGGCGTGTGACGGTCCTGATTGACTTGGCGTGTGACGGTCTGGTCCTGACAGACTTGGCGTGTGACGGTCCTGATAGACTTGGCGTGTGACGGTCCTGATTGACTTGGCGTGTGACGGTCTGGTACTGATGGACTTGGCGTGTGACGGTCCTGATTGACTTGGCGTGTGACGGTCTGGTCCTGACAGACTTGGCGTGTGACGGTCCTGATAGACTTGGCGTGTGACGGTCCTGATTGACTTGGCGTGTGACGGTCTGGTCCTGACAGACTTGGCGTGTGACGGTCCTGATAGACTTGGCGTGTGACGGTCCTGATTGACTTGGCGTGTGACGGTCTGGTCCTGACAGACTTGGCGTGTGACGGTCCTGATAGACTTGGCGTGTGACGGTCCTGATAGACTTGGCGTGTGACGGTCCTGATAGACTTGGCGTGTGACGGTCCTGATAGACTTGGCGTGTGACGGTCCTGATAGACTTGGCGTGTGACGGTCCTGATAGACTTGGCGTGTGACGGTCCTGATAGACTTGGCGTGTGACGGTCCTGATGGACTTGGCGTGTGACGGTCCTGATGGACTTGGCGTGTGACGGTCCTGATGGACTTGGCGTGTGACGGTCTAGTCCTGACAGACTTGGCGTGTGACGGTCTGGTCCTGATGGACTTGGCGTGTGACGGTCCTGATAGACTTGGCGTGTGACGGTCCTGATAGACTTGGCGTGTGACGGTCCTGATAGACTTGGCGTGTGACGGTCCTGATAGACTTGGCGTGTGACGGTCCTGATAGACTTGGCGTGTGACGGTCCTGATAGACTTGGCGTGTGACGGTCCTGATAGACTTGGCGTGTGACGGTCCTGATAGACTTGGCGTGTGACGGTCCTGATGGACTTGGCGTGTGACGGTCTAGTCCTGACAGACTTGGCGTGTGACGGTCATGATGGACTTGGCGTGTGACGGTCCTGATGGACTTGGCGTGTGACGGTCTGGTCCTAATAGACTTGGCGTGTGACGGTCTGGTCCTGATAGACTTGGCGTGTGACGGTCCTGATAGACTTGGCGTGTGACGGTCCTGATAGACTTGGCGTGTGACGGTCCTGATAGACTTGGCGTGTGACGGTCCTGATAGACTTGGCGTGTGACGGTCCTGACAGACTTGGCGTGTGACGGTCTGGTCCTGATAGACTTGGCGTGTGACGGTCCTGATAGACTTGGCGTGTGACGGTCCTGATAGACTTGGCGTGTGACGGTCTGGTCCTAATAGACTTGGCGTGTGACGGTCTGGTCCTGATAGACTTGGCGTGTGACGGTCCTGATAGACTTGGCGTGTGACGGTCCTGATAGACTTGGCGTGTGACGGTCCTGATAGACTTGGCGTGTGACGGTCCTGATGGACTTGGCGTGTGACGGTCCTGATAGACTTGGCGTGTGACGGTCTAGTCCTGACAGACTTGGCGTGTGACGGTCCTGATGGACTTGGCGTGTGACGGTCCTGATAGACTTGGCGTGTGACGGTCCTGATAGACTTGGCGTGTGACGGTCTGGTCCTGATAGACTTGGCGTGTGACGGTCCTGATAGACTTGGCGTGTGACGGTCCTGATAGACTTGGCGTGTGACGGTCCTGACAGACTTGGCGTGTGACGGTCCTGATAGACTTGGCGTGTGACGGTCCTGATAGACTTGGCGTGTGACGGTCCTAATAGACTTGGCGTGTGACGGTCTGGTCCTGATAGACTTGGCGTGTGACGGTCCTGATAGACTTGGCGTGTGACGGTCCTGATAGACTTGGCGTGTGACGGTCTGGTCCTAATAGACTTGGCGTGTGACGGTCCTGATAGACTTGGCGTGTGACGGTCTGGTCCTAATAGACTTGGCGTGTGACGGTCTGGTCCTGATAGACTTGGCGTGTGACGGTCCTGATAGACTTGGCGTGTGACGGTCCTGATAGACTTGGCGTGTGACGGTCCTGATAGACTTGGCGTGTGACGGTCCTGATAGACTTGGCGTGTGACGGTCCTGATAGACTTGGCGTGTGACGGTCCTGATGGACTTGGCGTGTGACGGTCTGGTCCTGATAGACTTGGCGTGTGACGGTCCTGATAGACTTGGCGTGTGACGGTCCTGATGGACTTGGCGTGTGACGGTCTAGTCCTGACAGACTTGGCGTGTGACGGTCCTGATGGACTTGGCGTGTGACGGTCCTGATAGACTTGGCGTGTGACGGTCTGGTCCTGATAGACTTGGCGTGTGACGGTCCTGATAGACTTGGCGTGTGACGGTCCTGACAGACTTGGCGTGTGACGGTCCTGATAGACTTGGCGTGTGACGGTCTGGTCCTAGTAGACTTGGCGTGTGACGGTCTGGTCCTAATGGACTTGGCGTGTGACGGTCCTGATAGACTTGGCGTGTGACGGTCTGGTCCTAGTAGACTTGGCGTGTGACGGTGTGGTCCTGATAGACTTGGCGTGTGACGGTCCTGATAGACTTGGCGTGTGACGGTCCTGATAGACTTGGCGTGTGACGGTCCTGATAGACTTGGCGTGTGACGGTCCTGATAGACTTGGCGTGTGACGGTCCTGATAGACTTGGCGTGTGACGGTCCTGATAGACTTGGCGTGTGACGGTCCTGATAGACTTGGCGTGTGACGGTCTAGTCCTGACAGACTTGGCGTGTGACGGTCCTGATGGACTTGGCGTGTGACGGTCCTGATAGACTTGGCGTGTGACGGTCCTGATAGACTTGGCGTGTGACGGTCTGGTACTGATGGACTTGGCGTGTGACGGTCCTGACAGACTTGGCGTGTGACGGTCCTGATAGACTTGGCGTGTGACGGTCTGGTCCTGATAGACTTGGCGTGTGACGGTCCTGATAGACTTGGCGTGTGACGGTCCTAATGGACTTGGCGTGTGACGGTCCTGATAGACTTGGCGTGTGACGGTCTGGTCCTGATAGACTTGGCGTGTGACGGTCTGGTACTGATGGACTTGGCGTGTGACGGTCCTGATAGACTTGGCGTGTGACGGTCCTGATAGACTTGGCGTGTGACGGTCTAGTCCTGACAGACTTGGCGTGTGACAGTCCTGATAGACTTGGCGTGTGACGGTCCTGATAGACTTGGCGTGTGACGGTCCTGATAGACTTGGCGTGTGACGGTCCTGATAGACTTGGCGTGTGACGGTCTGGTCCTGATAGACTTGGCGTGTGACGGTCCTGATAGACTTGGCGTGTGACGGTCCTGATAGACTTGGCGTGTGACGGTCCTGATAGACTTGGCGTGTGACGGTCCTGACAGACTTGGCGTGTGACGGTCCTGATAGACTTGGCGTGTGACGGTCCTGATAGACTTGGCGTGTGACGGTCCTGATAGACTTGGCGTGTGACGGTCCTGATAGACTTGGCGTGTGACGGTCTAGTCCTGACAGACTTGGCGTGTGACGGTCCTGATAGACTTGGCGTGTGACGGTCCTGATAGACTTGGCGTGTGACGGTCCTGATAGACTTGGCGTGTGACGGTCTAGTCCTGACAGACTTGGCGTGTGACGGTCCTGATGGACTTGGCGTGTGACGGTCCTGATAGACTTGGCGTGTGACGGTCCTGATAGACTTGGCGTGTGACGGTCCTGATAGACTTGGCGTGTGACGGTCTGGTACTGATGGACTTGGCGTGTGACGGTCCTGACAGACTTGGCGTGTGACGGTCCTGATTGACTTGGCGTGTGACGGTCTAGTCCTGACAGACTTGGCGTGTGACGGTCCTGATGGACTTGGCGTTTGACGGTCCTGATGGACTTGGCGTGTGACGGTCCTGATAGACTTGGCGTGTGACGGTCTGGTCCTGATAGACTTGGCGTGTGACGGTCTGGTCCTGATGGACTTGGCGTGTGACGGTCCTGATAGACTTGGCGTGTGACGGTCCTGATAGACTTGGCGTGTGACGGTCCTGATAGACTTGGCGTGTGACGGTCTAGTCCTGACAGACTTGGCGTGTGACGGTCCTGATGGACTTGGCGTTTGACGGTCCTGATGGACTTGGCGTGTGACGGTCCTGATAGACTTGGCGTGTGACGGTCTGGTACTGATGGACTTGGCGTGTGACGGTCCTGACAGACTTGGCGTGTGACGGTCTAGTTCTGATGGACTTGGCGTGTGACGGTCCTGACAGACTTGGCGTGTGACGGTCTAGTACTGATAGACTTGGCGTGTGACGGTCCTGACAGACTTGGCGTGTGACGGTCTAGTACTGATAGACTTGGCGTGTGACGGTCCTGATAGACTTGGCGTGTGACGGTCCTGATGGACTTGGCGTGTGACGGTCTAGTTCTGATGGACTTGGCGTGTGACGGTCCTGATAGACTTGGCGTGTGACGGTCTAGTACTGATAGACTTGGCGTGTGACGGTCCTGATAGACTTGGCGTGTGACGGTCCTGATGGACTTGGCGTGTGACGGTCTAGTTCTGATGGACTTGGCGTGTGACTGTGACGTAGACCTGAGCCTAACAGTATGATGACATGTGCAGGTGTATTCATCTACCTGGCCAAGGCTTTCGACTTTCTTATCGGCAGACTCAAAATCCTTGGTTTCTCAAATGATTGCCTCTCGCCTGGTTCACCAACTACTTATCTGATAGAGTTCAGTGTGTCAAATCGGACGGCCTGTTGTCCAGACCTCTGGCAGTCTATGGGTGTGCCACAGGGTTCAATTCTCGGGCCTACTCTTTTCTCTGTATACATCAATGATGTCGCTCATGCTGCTGGTGATTCTCTGATCCACTTCTACGCAGACGATACCATTCTGTATACATCTGGCCCTTCTTTGGACACTGTGTTAACTCATTTCTAAAAAAGCTCCAATGCCATACAACTCTCCTTCCGCCTCCAACTGCTCTTAAATGCAAGTAAAACTAAATGCATGCTCTTCAACCAATCACTGCCCGCACCTGCCCGCCCATCCAGCATCACTACTCTGGACGGTTCTGACTTAGAATATATGTGGACAACTACAAATACCTAGGTGTCTGGCTAGACTGTAAACTCTCCTTCCAGACTCACATTAAACATCTCCAATCCAAAGTTAAATCTAGAATAGGCTTCCTATTTAGCATCCTTCGCTCATGCGGCCAAACAAACCCTCGTAAAACTGACCATCCAACCAATCCTTGACTTCGGTGATGTCATCTATAAAGTAGACTCCAACACTCTACTCAACAAACTGGATGCAGTCTATCACAGTGCCATCCGTTTTGTCACCAAAGCCCCAACAACTACCCATCACTGCGACCTGGATGCTCTCGTTGGTTGGCCCTCGCTTCATAATCGTCGTCAAACCCACTGGCTCCAGGTCATCTATAAGTCTTTGCTAGGTAAAGCCCCGCACTGGTTACCATAGCAGCACCCAACCGTAGCATGCGCTCCAGCATGTATATCTCACTTGTCACCTCCAAAGCCAATTCCTCCTTTGGCCGCTTTCCTTCCAGTTCTCCGGTGCCAATGATTGGAACAAATTGCAAAAATCACTGAAGCTGGAGACTCATTCCTCCCTCACTAACTTTAAGCACCAGTTGTCAGAGCAGCTCACCGATCACTGCACCTGTACATAGCTCATCTGTAAATAGCCCAATCCAACTACCTCATCCCACTGTTATTTATTTTTGTTCCTTTGCACCCCAGTATCTCTACTTGCACATTCATCATATGCACATCTATCACTCCTGTGTTCAATTGCTAAATTGTAATTATTTCGCCACTATGGCCTATTTATTGCCTCACCTCTCTTATCCTACCTCATTTGCACACACTGTATATATACTTTTCTATTGTATTATTGACTGTACGTTTGTTTATTCCATGTTTAACTCTGTGTTATTGTCTGTGTCACACCTGGTTAAATAAAGGTGATTTAAAAAAAATAAAAAATAAATAATGTTCCTTTCTGTACGTGGATGATCTCAGGGTAGTATAAGGACATTACCTATTCTGTACCGTGGATGATGTCAGGGTAGTGTGGTTTCTGTACCGTGGATGATGTCAGGGTAGTATGGTTTCTGTATGTGGATGATGTCAGGGTAGTATAAGGACATTACCTATTCTGTACCGTGGATGATGTCAGGGTAGTGTGGTTTCTGTACCGTGGATGATGTCAGGGTAGTATGAGGACATTACCTTTCTGTATGTGGATGATGTCAGGGTAGTGTGGTTTCTGTACGTGGATGATGTCAGGGTAGTATGGTTTCTGTATGTGGATGATGTCAGGGTAGTCTGGTTTCTGTATGTGGATGATGTCAGGGTAGTGTGGTTTCTGTACGTGGATGATGTCAGGGTAGTGTGGTTTCTGTACGTGGATGATGTCAGGGTAGTGTGGTTTCTGTACGTGGATGATGTCAGGGTAGTGCGGTTTCTGTACGTGGATGATGTCAGGGTAGTGCGGTTTCTGTACGTGGATGATGTCAGGGTAGTGCGGTTTCTGTACGTGGATGATGTCAGGGTAGTGCGGTTTCTGTACGTGGATGATGTCAGGGTAGTGCGGTTTCTGTACGTGGATGATGTCAGGGTAGTGCGGTTTCTGTACGTGGATGATGTCAGGGTAGTGTGGTTTCTGTACGTGGATGATGTCAGGGTAGTGTGGTTTCTGTACGTGGATGATGTCAGGGTAGTGTGGTTTCTGTACGTGGATGATGTCAGGGTAGTGTGGTTTCTGTACGTGGATGATGTCAGGGTAGTGTGGTTTCTGTACGTGGATGATGTCAGGGTAGTGTGGTTTCTGTACGTGGATGATGTCAGGGTAGTGTGGTTTCTGTACGTGGATGATGTCAGGGTAGTATGGTTTCTGTACGTGGATGATGTCAGGGTAGTATGGTTTCTGTATGTGGATGATGTCAGGGTAGTATGGTTTCTGTATGTGGATGATGTCAGGGTAGTGTGGTTTCTGTACGTGGATGATGTCAGGGTAGTATGGTTTCTGTATGTGGATGATGTCAGGGTAGTATGGTTTCTGTATGTGGATGATGTCAGGGTAGTATGAGGACATGACCTTTCTGTATGTGGATGATGTCAGGGTAGTATGAGGACATGACCTTTCTGTATGTGGATGATGTCAGGGTAGTGTGGTTTCTGTACGTGGATGATGTCAGGGTAGTATGGTTTCTGTACGTGGATGATGTCAGGGTAGTATGAGGTCATGACCTTTCTGTATGTGGATGATGTCAGGGTAGTATGGTTTCTGTATGTGGATGATGTCAGGGTAGTATGAGGACACTACCTTTCTGTACGTGGATGATGTCAGGGTAGTATGAGGACATTACCTTTCTGTACGTGGATGATGTCAGGGTAGTATGAGGACATTACCTTTCTGTACAGTGGATGATGTCAGGGTAGTATGAGGACATTACCATTCTGTACAGTGGATTATGTCAGGCTAGTATGGTTTCTGTACGTGGATGATGTCAGGGTAGTATGGTTTCTGTACGTGGATGATGTCAGGGTAGTATGGTTTCGGTACAGTGGATGATGTCAGGGTAGTATGAGGACATTACCTTTCTGTACGTGGATGATGTCAGGGTAGTTAGCCAGATGTCCCTGGTACAGCTGTAACAAATCCATTAAAGGGTCCACATCATGTCTTGGCTGCTCGGCAAAGTAGTCTCCGATAGCATCGTATGCCTCTCCTGTATACGCTATGGCCTGGTTCAACCCTACTGAATACGCCTGCTGGTCCTGCTCAAACGCCTGTCCCAGGACATTAAACGCCTGGCCCACTTTCTGGTACTCCTTCTTAAACCCTGTGATCTGTTTCCGGGCGAATTCGTTGGTGGTGGCGTTGACTTGGACCACGCTGTCGTCCATTTTCTTAGTGAAAGCTTTGAAGCCGTCAATCTTGGACTCGACCTCGACCAGGTCCAGGGGGGGTCCGGAGGGCGTGGAGATAGTGAGGAAGAAGTTAGCCCCCACCATCTCGTCCTTCTCCGCCTTCCTCTTCCCCTGCTTCCATGACTTCTGGTCCATGCTGTTGAATAGAACACAATAATAAAAGTTAGAGCCCTTACAGGACCGCCCGGTAGAGTCAGGACTCATTGGACACCGAGGCTACTGTGCTGTTGTCTGATTGGACACCAAGGCTACTGTACTGTTGTCTGATTGGACACCAAGGCTACTGTGCTGTTGTCTGATTGGAGACCAAGGCTACTGTGCGCAGTTGTGAGGGATAGTCTATTGAGAAACACTCAACGCTCTTCCTATGAATTATTCTGAATATAATGACATAGCTCAGTGGGCTTAATCCCAATATGATCTGGTAATGAAATAACATGACAAATACATTTTGTTTTCCGTGCTACACAATACAAGGGGCTTGAAGTAGCCTACTTAGAATAGGCCTACAAGGGGCTTGAAGTAGCCTACTTAGAATAGGTCTTCAAGGGGCTTGAAGTTGACTACTTACAATAGGCCTACAAGGGGCTTAAAGTAGGCTACTTAGAATAGGCCTACCAGATGCTTGAAGTAGCCTACTTAGAATAGGTCTTCAAGGGGCTTGAAGTAGACTACTTAGAATAGGTCTACAAGGGGGCTTAAAGTAGGCTACTTAGAATAGGTCTACATTGAAATGCATACCTTTCTAAAGCTCTCGTGTTGCTTTTTAATTTCCCGTGATTTCATTTTTGATCCGCTTTTCTTGTTGCCGTTGTGAGAGATGTGGCCACTTCCGTTTGTTTCCCACCACTTCAATTGACAGGTATTCGGTTGAGGTAAAATCCGGGTCAGAATGAGAACGACGACATTTAAAAAAGGTTGGTTTCAACTTGGCGCGTAAACATAATGCTAACAACAATGGTACCGCGATTCACGGCTTTTATTACGTGTTCCTGCATCAGACACGTCGCCATGACGACATCCATTCTATTTAGTCAGGCAATGTCCTCACTATTCTCACACATTTTACAATGTAACACTAATATGAATACCAATGCATTGACAAAGGGCAAACTAAAAAATATATATATATATATATATATATATATATATATATATATATATATATTCTTAAAGTGGTTATGACCACCTTAAATTTTTTTTTTTTTTTTAATTATATATATTTTGGGGGGGTTCTATATTTTTTTGTGGGGGGGTGTTCTACACTGGCTATACACAAAAAGTATGTGGACACCCCTTCAAAATTTGGATTTGGATATTTCAGTCACATCCGTTGCGGACAGGTGTATAAAATTGAGCACACCGCCATGCAATCTCCATAGACAAACATTGTCTTTAGAACGGCACGTACTGAGGAGCTCAGTGACATTCAACCTGGCGCCGTCGTAGGATGCTGCCTTTCCAACAAGTCAGTTGGTCAAATGTCTGCCCTGCTAGAGCTGCCCCCCCGGTCAACTCTTAAATGCTTTTATTGTGAAGTGGAAACGTTTAGGAGCAAAAATGTCTCAGTCATGAAGTGGTAGTCTACAAGCTCACGGAACGGGACCGCCGAGTGCCGAAGCGCGTAAAAATCGTCTGTCCTCAGTTGCAACACTCACTCCTGAGTTCCAAACTGCCTCTGGAAGCAATGTCAGCACAACAACTGTTCGTCTGGAGCTTCATGAAATGGGTTTCAAATCAAACATTGTATTTTATTTTATCTTTATTTAACTAGGCAAGTCAGTTAAGAACAAATTCTTATTTGCAATGATGGCCTAGGAACAGTGGGTTAACTGCCTGTTCAGGGGCAGACCTTGTCAGCTCGGGGATTTGAACTTGCAACCTTCCGGTTACTAGTCCAACGCTCTAACCACTAGGCTACCCTGCCGCCCCATGTGCTGAATGCAACAAGTGTAAGACCTTACCGTGAAATGCTTTACCTAACAAGCCCTTAAAATCAACAGCGCAGTTCAAGAAGAGTTAAGAAAATATTTACCAAATAACCTAAAGTAAAAAAATTATAAAAAGTAACAAAAAAATAACAATAACGAGGCTTTATACAGGGAACCGGTACAGGGTCAATGTGGAGGCTATATACAGGGGGTACCGGTACAGAGTCAATGTGGAGGCTATATACAGGGGGTACTGGTACAGAGTCAATGTGGAGGCTATATACAGGGGGTACCGGTACAGAGTCAATGTGGAGGTTATATACAGGGGGTACCGGTACAGAGTCAATGTGGAGGTTATATACAGGGGGTACCGGTACAGAGTCAATGTGGAGGTTATATACAGGGGGTACCGGTACAGAGTCAATGTGGAGGCTATATACAGGGGTACCGGTACAGAGTCAATGTGGAGGCTATATACAGGGGGTACCGGTACAGAGTCAATGTGGAGGCTATATACAGGGGGTACCGGTACAGAGTCAATGTGGAGGCTATATACAGGGGGTACCGGTACAGAGTCAAAGTGGAGGCTATATACAGGGGGTACTGGTACAGAGTCAATGTGGAGGCTATATACAGGTTGTTACGGTACAGAGTCAATGTGGAGACTATATACAGGGTGTTACGGTACAGAGTCAATGTGGAGACTATATACAGGTTGTTACGGTACAGAGTCAATGTGGAGACTATATACAGGGTGTTACGGTACAGAGTCAATGTGGAGGCTATATACAGGGGGTACCGGTACAGAGTCAATGTGGAGGCTATATACAGGGGGTACCGGTACAGAGTCAATGTGGAGGCTATATACAGGGGGTACCGGTACAGAGTCAATGTGGAGGCTATATACAGGGGGTACCGGTACAGAGTCAATGTGGAGGCTATATACAGGGGGTACCGGTACAGAGTCAAAGTGGAGGCTATATACAGGGGGTACCGGTACAGAGTCAATGTGGAGGCTATATACAGGTTGTTACGGTACAGAGTCAATGTGGAGACTATATACAGGGTGTTACGGTACAGAGTCAATGTGGAGACTATATACAGGTTGTTACGGTACAGAGTCAATGTGGAGACTATATACAGGGTGTTACGGTACAGAGTCAATGTGGAGGCTATATACAGGGGGTACCGGTACAGAGTCAATGTGGAGGCTATATACAGGGGGTACCGGTACAGAGTCAATGTGGAGGCTATATACAGGGGGTACCGGTACAGAGTCAATGTGGAGGCTATATACAGGGGTACCGGTACAGAGTCAATGTGGAGGCTATATACAGGGGGTACCGGTACAGAGTCAATGTGGAGGCTATATACAGGGGGTACCGGTACAGAGTCAATGTGGAGGCTATATACAGGGGGTACCGGTACAGAGTCAAAGTGGAGGCTATATACAGGGGGTACTGGTACAGAGTCAATGTGGAGGCTATATACAGGTTGTTACGGTACAGAGTCAATGTGGAGACTATATACAGGGTGTTACGGTAGAGTCAATGTGGAGGTTATATACAGGGGGTACCAGTACAGAGTCAATGTGGAGACTATATACAGGGTGTTACGGTACAGAGTCAATGTGGAGGTTATATACAGGGGGTACCGGTACAGAGTCAATGTGGAGGCTATTTACAGGTTGTTACGGTACAGAGTCAATGTGGAGACTATATACAGGTTGTTACGGTACAGAGTCAATGTGGAGACTATATACAGGGTGTTACGGTACAGAGTCAATGTGGAGGCTATATACAGGGGGTACCGGTACAGAGTCAACGTGGAGGCTATATACAGGGGGTACCGGTACAGAGTCAACGTGGAGGCTATATACAGGGGGTACCGGTACAGAGTCAACGTGGAGGCTATATACAGGGGGTACCGGTACAGAGTCAATGTGGAGGCTATATACAGGGGGTACCGGTACAGAGTCAAAGTGGAGGCTATATACAGGGGGTACCGGTACAGAGTCAATGTGGAGGCTATATACAGGGGGTACCGGTACCGAGTCAATGTGGTGGCTATATACAGGGAAGTACCTATATACAGGGAAGTACCTATATACAGGGAGTACCTATATACAGGGAAGTACCTATATACAGGGAAGTACCTATATACAGGGAAGTACCTATATACAGGGAAGTACCTATATACAGGGAAGTACCTATATACAGGGAAGTACCTATATACAGGGAAGTACCTATATACAGGGAAGTACCTATATACAGGGAAGTACCTATATACAGGGAAGTACCTATATACAGGGAAGTACCTATATACAGGGAAGTACCTATATACAGGGAAGTACCTATATACAGGGAAGTACCTATATACAGGGAAGTACCTATATACAGGGAAGTACCTATATACAGGGAAGTACCTATATACAGGGAGTACCTATATACAGGGAGTACCTATATACAGGGAAGTACCTATATACAGGGAAGTACCTATATACAGGGAAGTACCTATATACAGGGAGTACCTATATACAGGGAAGTACCGGTACCGAGTCAATGTGCAGGGTTACAGGTTAGTTGAGGTCATGTGTACACGTAGGTGGGGGTACAGTGACTGTTCATAGATAATAAACAGTAGTACAGGTTAGTTGAGGTAATCTGTACATGTAGGTGAGGATACAGTGACTGTACATAGATAATAAACAGAGTAGCAGCAGTGTAAAAACAAATGGGGGGGGGGGTCAATGTAAATTCTCCGGGTGGCCATTTGATGGCCGTGCAGCAGCACACAAGCCTAAGATCACCATGTGCAATGCCAAGCGTCGACTGGAGTGGTTTGAAGTTCGCCGCCATTGGACTCTGGAGCAGTTGAAACACGTTTTCTAGAGTGATGAATCACTTCACCATCTGGCAGTCCAACGGACGGATCTGGGTTTGGCAGATGCCAGGAGAACGCTACCTGCCCCAATGCATAGTGCCAACTGTAAAGTTTGGTGGCGGAGGAATAATGGTGTGGGGCTGTTTTTCATGGTTCAGGCCCCTTAGTTTAGTGAAGGGAAATCTTAACACTACAGGATACAATGACATTCTACACGATTCTGTGCTTCCAACTTTGTTGCAAAAGTTTGGAGAAGGTCCTTTCCCGTTTCAGCGTGACAGTGCCCCGTGCACAAAGCGAAGTCCATACAGAAATGGTTTGTCGATATCGGTGTGGAAGAACTTCACTCGCCTGCACTGAGCCCTGACCTCAACCCTGTCGAACACCTTTGGAATGAATTGGAACGCCAACTGTGAGCCAGCAGCAATGTTCCAACATCTAGTGGAAAGCCTTCCCAGAAGAGTGGAGGCTGTTATAGCAGCAATGTTCCAACATCTAGTGGAAAGCCTTCCCAGAAGAGTGGAGGCTGTTATAGCAGCAATGTTCCAACATCTAGTGGAAAGCCTTCCCAGAACAGTGGAGGCTGTTATAGCAGCAATGTTCCAACATCTAGTGGAAAGCCTTCCCAGAAGAGTGGAGGCTGTTATGGCAGCAATGTTCCAACATCTAGTAGAAAGCCTTCCCAGAAGAGTGGAGGCTGTTATAGCAGCAATGTTCCACCATCTAGTGGAAAGCCTTCCCAGAAGAGTGGAGGCTGTTATAGCAGCAATGTTCCAACATCTAGTGGAAAGCCTTCCCAGAAGAGTGGAGGCTGTTATGGCAGCAATGTTCCAACATCTAGTAGAAAGCCTTCCCAGAAGAGTGGAGGCTGTTATAGCAGCAATGTTCCAACATCTAGTGGAAAGCCTTCCCAGAAGAGTGGAGGCTGTTATAGCAGCAATGTTCCAACATCTAGTGGAAAGCCTTCCCAGAAGAGTGGAGGCTGTTATAGCAGCAATGTTCCAACATGTGGTGGAAAGCCTTCCCAGAAGAGTGGAGGCTGTTATAGCAGCAATGTTCCAACATCTAGTGGAAAGCCTTCCCAGAAGAGTGGAGGCTGTTACAGCAGCAATGTTCCAACATCTAGTGGAAAGCCTTCCCAGAAGAGTGGAGGCTGTTATCGCAGCTAAGGACCAACTCCATATTGGAGTGGAGGCTGTTATCGCAGCAAAGGGAGGACCAACTCCATATTAATGCCCATGATTTTGCGATGAGATGTTTGACGAGCAGGTGTCCACATACGTTCGGTCAAGTAGTGTATCTTACAAGGATAGACCATTACATTTTAAAATGTTAATAAAACACAGTTTCACCGTTTTTATGAGTGCGGTTCCATAAAAACAGATGTACCGGTGTCGCTGGTTGTTATTGTCGACCAATCACAGCGGCGCTACAGACACAGAGGCTCAATGCGCAGCAGAGTGATTTCTAAATCAATGATGAATTACAATTAAAGAATGAAGTTGGCTAAATGAGAGTAGGCTGTTGTTTTTATATGAATGGAGTTGTTGTAGACATTGGACAGGAAGTGCAGCAAAACAGCCTCAATTAGCCTTGTTACTTTAGCTACTCTAGCTAACTTAGCTGGCTACTGTAGCTAGGCTAACTTAGCTGGCTACTGTAGCTTGGCTAACTGAGCTAGGCTAACTGAGCTAGGCTACTGTAGCTAGGCTAACTTAGCTGGCTACTGTAGCTACATTTACATTTAAGTCATTTGGCAGACGCTCTTATAAACTTACAAATTGGTGAATTCACCTTATGACATCCAGTGGAACAGCCACTTTACAATAGTGCAGGCTAACTAGCTGGCTACTGCAGCTAGGCTAACTTAGCTGGCTACTGCAGCTAGGCTAACTTAGCTGGCTACTGCAGCTAGGCTAACTTAGCTGGCTACTGCAGCTAGGCTAACTTAGCTGGCAACTGTAGCTAGGCTAACTTAGCTAGGCTAACTCTTTACAACAATTTGATACAGTCAAGACAGACACTACCAGGTGGTATGATGGATAACCTTTGGCAGCAACACGTTTTTCTAACTTGCACAGGTCGGTTTGGCTACTCCCCCCCCCTCTGTGCCACCCACACACTGTCACACACCCTGGCCCCTGCTCATCTCTCCCTCCTCTCTCTCTCCCTCTGTCACACACACTGTCCCCTGCTCATCTCCCCCTCCTCTCTCTCTCTCGCTCTGTCACACACACTGGCCCCTGCTCATCTCTCCCTCCTCTCTCTCTCCCTCTGTCACACACACTGGCCCCTGCTCCTCTCTCCCAAACAACCTTGGCCTTATTTTTAGCTACAGTTGAAGTCGGAGGTTTACATACACCATAGCCAACTATATCTAAACTCCGTTTTCACAAATCCTGACATTTAATCCTAGTAAAAATTCCTTGTCTTAGGTTAGATAGGATCACCACTTTATTTTAAAAATGTGAAATGTCAGAATAATAGTGGAGAGAATGATTTATTTCAGCTTTCATAGTATTTGGTAGCATTGCCTTTAAATTGTTTAACTGTTCCGGGAGGCCTTCCACAAGCTTCCCACAATAAGTTGGGTGAATTTTGGCTCATTCCTCCTGACAGAGCTGGTGTAACGGAGTCAGGTTTGTAGGCCTCCTTGCTCGCACACACTTTTTCAGTTCTGCCCACACATTTTCTATGGGATTGAGGTCAGGGCTTTGTGATGGCCACTCCAATACCTTGACTTTGTTGTCCTTAAGCCATTTTGCTACAACTGAAGTATGCTTGAGGTCATTGTTCATTTGGAAGACCCATTTGCAACCAAGCTTTAATTTCCTGACTGATGTCTTGAGATGTTGCTTCAATATATCAACATACTTTTCCTGCCTCATGATGCCATCTATTTTGTGAAGTGCACCAGTCCCTCCTGCAGCAAAGCACCTCCACAACATGATGCTGCCACCCTCGTGCTTCCCGGTTGGGATGGTGTTCTTCGGCTTGCAAGCCTCCCCCTTTTTCCTCCAAACACAACGATGGTCATTATGGCCTAATAGTTCTATTTTTATTTCATCAGACCAGAGGACATTTCTCCAAAACGTGTGCAGTTGCAAACTGTAGTCTGGCTTTTTTTATGGTGGTTTTGGAGCAGTGGCTTCTTCCTTGTTGAGCGGCCTTTCAGGTTGTGTCGATATAGAACTCGTTTTACTGTGGATATAGATACTTTTGTACCTGTTTCCTCCAGCATTTTCACAAGGTCCTTTGCTGTTGTTCTGGGATTGATTTGCACTTCTCGCACCAAAGTATGTTCATCTCTAAGATACTGAACGCGTCTCCTTCCTGAGCGGTATGACAGCTGTGTGGTCCCATGTTGTTTATACTTGCGTACTATTGTTAGTACACATGAACGTGGAACCTTCAGGCGTTTGGAAATTGCTCCCAAGGATGAACCAGACTTGTGGAGGTCTACAATTTTTTTCTGAGGTCTTGGCTGATTTCTTTTGATTTTCCCATGATGTCAAGCAAAGAGGCACAGAGTTTGAAGGTAGGCCTTGAAATACATCCACAGGTACACCTCCAATTGACTCAAAATATGTCAATTAGCCTATCAGAAGCTTCCAAAGCCATGACATACATTTCCGGGATTTTCCAAGCTGTTTAAAGCCACAGTCAACGTAGAGTATGTAAACTTCTGACCCACTTGACTTGTGATACACTGAATTAAAAGTGAAATAACCTGTCTGTAAACAATTGTTTAAAAAAATGACTTGTGTCATGGACAAAGTAGATGCCCTAAACAACTTGCCAAAACTTTAGTTTGTTAACAAGAAATGTGTGGAGTGGTTGAAGAACAAGTTTAATGACTCCAACCTAAGTGCATGTAAACTTCCAACTTCAACTGTAAATGTTGCAATTGCGATTTGAATTGCGATTTAGAGCAAAACATTTGGGCAAACTGTTGGAATGATGGAAACAGAATGAATATTCTAATTCTATAGTTAGTTAGAATATAATAGTGGGTTTGCGACATTATTTAAATATTTCAGAAAAAGTGGGAGAAAACACCTGCATCTTATCCAGAACGCTGCAGCCCACCTGGTTTTAACCTGCCCAAGTTCTCCCATCCCGCTCCTCCTCCACACGCTCCAGTTGAAGCTCAAACCAAGCATTCCGTTCTGCCACCTCTGGTCTCCTGGCCCTCCCTCCCCTACGGGAGGTCAGCTCCTGCTCAGCCCAGTCCTACCTCTTCTCTGTGACAGCTCCTGCTCAGCCCAGTCCTAGCTCTTCTCTGTCCCCCCACCCCTACGGGAGGTCAGCTCCTGCTCAGCCCAGTCCTACCTCTTCTCTGTGACAGCTCCTGCTCGGCCCAGTCCTAACTTTTCTCTGTCCTCCCACCCCTACGGGAGGACAGCTCCCGCTCAGCCCAGTCCTAGCTTTTCTCTGTCCTCCCACCCCTACGGGAGGACAGCTCTCGCTCAGCCTAGTCCTAGCTCTTCTCTGTCCCCCCACCACTACGGGAGGACAGCTCCCTCTCAGCCGAGTCCAAGCCCTTCTCTGTCCTCCCACCCCTACGGGAGGACAGCTCCCACTCAGCCCAGTCCAAGCCCTTCTCTGTCCTCCCACCCCTACGGGAGGGCAGCTCCCTCTCAGCCCAGTCCAAGCCCTTCTCTGTCCTCCCACCCCTACGGGAGGGCAGCTCCCTCTCAGCCCAGTCCAAGCCCTTCTCTGTCCTCCCACCCCTACGGGAGGACAGCTCCCTCTCAGCCGAGTCCAAGCCCTTCTCTGTCCTCCCACCCCTACGGGAGGACAGCTCCCTCTCAGCCGAGTCCAAGCCCTTCTCTGTCCTCCCACCCCTACGGGAGGGCAGCTCCCTCTCAGCCCTGTCCTGGCAACCCAATGGTTGAACCAGCTTCCACCTGAAGCTAGGACAGCACAGTCCCTGCCCATCTTCAAACAGTATATTAAATAATCCTCGTCCACGGTATGGTTTTCAATACTGTGAGTACCATTTTTTTTTTTATATATATAAAAAAAAGTAAATACCATCAGTCAACTAGTGTAATACATTAGCAGACAATGTTCTTCATTTCACCTGTCATATAATTTTTCATTATGAAGTTTACTGGTAGTCCCCAGGCACATGGGGTTTGTTAACAAGCACATAACAACGAGAGACCAGAGCCTTGTGAGTCACCCACTGTGGTGTAGCATGCGCCAGATGATCTATTGTAGTTACAGTATGGAATTCACAACTAAATGTTTGCCAGCTAGACATCTTATAATTATTAAGTCTAAAATGTGTTAAATGCTCCGCAGTTGTGCAATTAGTCTGCTAATTTAGTAGGCATCTAGCTAGTTAGCTAGTTAGCTTCTTGTAAAAATCTAGCTTCTCCTGGATCAAGAGCCTTGCTGTCTAAAATTTGTTTTGCTCGTGCATCAAACTGCGAGTAACATTTTTTGAGTTACATGTATAATGTTATGAGCTGGAATGTCTGACCTGCAAATAGTTTGTCAGAGACTGTCATTTGCTATGAGATTTACATTACATTAGAATTGCTAATCTTCTAGATTACAGAGGCTCTAGTGTTCAGCGCCGATATTACCCAAACATCCAGGGATGGCACAAGGTCGTTAAATGAAGGTGTGACAATCTGGATAGCATTCAAACCTAACGTACAAGCAACACTTTTCTCCAATCCTATCGAAATTATAATGTTATTAAGTCATACACAAGTTTTACTGCGCGTGAAGTTTCAAACGCAAATATTTAAATCAGTTGTCTTCCTCAAAATTGAAGCGGATGATGAAGCAATATTTGCGAGAAGGAGGGAATCTAATTTCATTGGTCCTCCAACTCACAGCTCAGAGACTTTTTAATTCAGGATAAATGGAGTTATCCCTGAGTTAGCCTGCCTGAGAACAGGTTAGTTCTGAAGGATTCATTGCCATTGGAAAATGTACCTACCTGGCTAAAAAGGTGAGTCACTTTCACTGTACCTCTTATCCAGAGTTGAACTCAATCGTTGATCAAAGTTAGCTTGCTAATTTTCTCCAATGTAGTATAAGGGTTCTGGCCAACTCATTGTCATGTTTTATAGGACAAGAGAATAGAAACATACAGGCGAGGAGAGAAACTTACCTGTTGCAGGAGAGGAAGTGCTGGAACACATCACATCTGGACAGGACCGGGTGACTAGTCATGTGATTCATCCACCATATCAACCCTTTCCTCCTTTTAGAGATGAAGTCCTCCTCAAACCGCCCCGTGGCCTGTTTCTCTGGGATGTGGGGCACCGAGATGACAGGGAACTTCTCCACCAGCCTGGCGTAGAGCCAGTCAAAGTGTTTATACCTCCTGTTTACCTGGGTCTGTGTGTGGGTGGGCGTCAGCTTGTAGGCAATGTAACTCTTCATCCCTTTGAACTTGGTCTGCTTGGTGGGGTCGTCTATGGTACAGGAGAATGGGTATGGGTTTTCCTGCCATTCTGGACCGTATTGTCCCGTTACAACACAGATCTTATCCCCATCTTTCACAAACCCAGCTGCCTCACCTAACACGAACGCTTCCCCTCCTGATTTCACAAATGTTGAAAACCTATTGAGGTTTCTACTGACCGTAGCAGAGCTCTTGGCTTGTTGAGCGTTGCCACTTCTGGACATAGATGTTGACACGCTATATGTAGACGATCCGTTGCCATCAAAGTCCCCTTGGTGACTACCACCAACAACCCCGGGCTCGTCAGCCACTGTCGAGGTGTCATCCCAGTCTTCATCCCAGTCTTCATCGCTGCCCTGGCTGGCTTGGTAACCGTGCTGCTGCTGCTCCGCTGGGGCAAGCGGCGAGGACGCTGTAAACTCAGACGATATTATTGACGTTTTGGACAAGTTTTCAATTTGATTTAATGTTTTATTTGAGGCGTCCCCGAAACCTCCGGTTGGAATATTGGCGTATCGGGATCCCCGGTAAGTATCCTCTGATGTGCTGTTATTATTAAACGTGGACGCGGTATCGTTCTTCAGGATCTCGACGTAGGACGCGGGGAAGAGACCTCTCTCGCCTTTGCTGTTGGATCCTTCTAGCCAGCCTTCAATGTCCTGTTCGCTGTACAAACTCACTATTTCATGTTCCTTTAATGATATCTCCCCTGTGTTTTCGGAATTGAACTCGTACAAAGCCCTCGCCTTGAGCGCCATAGTTCAACAAATTACTGTCTGGCGCCCCCGCAAAACAAATAACCAGCAAACTCTTATTAACGGTCTAGCCTATACAAACTACACTAGTTCTGAAGGCACACTCCCTCCTAAATGCCCCTTCTTATGCGATCTACCTCTCAATCCAGTTGTCTTTTGATACTGTAATAAAAAATAAAATAATAAGTGCAATAAAATCCCGTTACTTCGTCCGAGTCTTTTGCCGTTTAAAGTTGAAGGGACGAGTTGCAGCGGTGGCCCCCGCCTCTCTCATCACACACTCCCCTTTTCGCACTCAACAACCATACGTAATCAGTCAGAGTAATGGAGGGTGGTATGAGCCAGAAGTAAGTCTAGGCAACCGTACCACCCTGTGGCTGTCGCCTACTATTGAACGTCTGACTGACATCAGTCACCATGTCTGTGTGACGCCTGCGTGTTAATTAATGAAAGTTATAAGGTGTGTATTTTTTTTATTTTTTTTTATTATTAATTCGATCTCAATCATAAATGTTAGAAATAAATGTTTTTCCCGTGTAATGTACAGTTTTTCCTGTGTAAAAACAACCGGAAGGGTATTTTCCCCATTAAAGTAATGGAGTTAGGCTAGGTTGCTAATGGTTTTACTTGTAAGAGATGGTTATAAAAAAATGGCGTTCAAACTTTCTGTACTTTTTTTTCAACAACATTTTTAGATCCAATTTTTTTTTTTTTATCAACAAAGGCTCAGATTAGTTCAGGTAATATATGTAAATAGGTGATGTCACAATAACATGTGTTTGTGTTAATGTTTGTACGAAAATAGCGTTTAACAGTTCGCTAGCTTGATGATAACCAAATGTAGTTTGGCCCCCAGTAATTTAGATTTAGTAATTATTATTATTATTATTTTTTAGAAATTCACACTACAGTATAGGCAATAATTTATACACAATTGCATTGCTTACCTCAATAAACAGTTGCGCCTCCCGTCTGAAAAAGTAGGTTAACTGAGGTAAGCAATGCAATTGTGTATAAATGATTGCCTATACTGTAGAGTATGGGGGAGTATTCTGGAGGCCTGGACTTGAGTTGTATGTAATGTGAATGTGTAGATGTATGGTGACTCCAGATTTGGATTAACGGACCAACGGGTTCTGCCATGGGCAAGGTGGAAGGGACAATCTGAAAGTATTTATCTTTGCACACAAGAGCAGCATCCAGGCCTCCAGAATACTCCCCCTATCACCTGCTGTACGGACCACCCGATGTCCTCCATTATCAACCACCCTCCAACTTTTCATTACATCAGCTACTGTTATTGTCATGTTGCCATTATCTGCTAAGAAAGAGCAAGACAACTATCATACTGGGCACATAATGTGTGATCCACAGATGAACTAAAAACACCTGCACTGCAAAGACTGACTGCCTGTTGAAAACCAAGTGAAAGGTCGAACCTCCCATCCACACAGCACCTCCAGAATACTCCCCCTATCACCTGCTGTACAGCACCCACCCCCTCTCTATTCCACACACCAGAATTCAGTATCCCAGTCTATGATGCTATGTGAGCGTACAAAATAATCAAAGTAAATTGACACACATGTACCAACAACGACAAAAATATCAACGTTTATACATTTAAATCTAAAATACTTTCTCCATATTTTCTCCATATTACCGAGTGAAGGAATACATTCCTTGTAAAAATTCCTTGTAAATGGTACCACATTCTGCCTGTTGTCATCCTTACTCACACCTACAGTCCATACCTCTTTCACTTCATGGGGAGTTTAGTTGTAGCCGGGTGTTGAGTTCCCTCTTCGTAGAGGCGTGCCTTTAATAAAATGTATATATATTTTCCTGAGGCTGTGCAAGACCTTCGATAGGCTGGTAGATAATCCTGGAGTTAATCATTGTTATGGCCTTACTGTTGTTATTATCCTTATCCTTGCTAGCTGCCTAGATCACTTTATATAATATGGACTTATTTTATTCTAAGGCTAAACAAACACGGGGTAGCATATGCTTTTTGCCTGTCTCAACAAGGGTTAGGCCTGTATCCTCACATACCCCCTCAATTCGACCTCTGCATTTAAACATCAGACATCTCCATAGAAATGTAAAGCATGCTGACAGTGATTATGTCTGGTAAACTGGGAACTCGGGGGGGGGACTTTTTGGTCAAATCATGACATCAGTGATTATGTCTGGTAAACTGGGAACTCAGGGGGGGGGGGGGGGAGCTCGGGGGGGGGAGGGGGGACTTTTTGGTCATATCATGACATCAGTGATTATGTCTGGTAAACTGGGAACTCGGGGGGGGGACTTTTGGTCATATCATGACAACAGTGATTATGTCTGGTAAACTGGGAACTCGGGGGACTTTTTGGTCATATCATGACATCAGTGATTTTCAGGTCAGAGAAAGATACCAGCGTTTCTGAATTGGAGTAGGATGACCGGTCAAAACAAACAATAATCCCAGTCTGAGCTCGTTTTCTTCCCGAATTCCAAGTTGTCTTGAACGCAGTGAAGTCGGAAGTCAGAGATTGCCGAGTTCCGAGGTATTTTGAATGCTCCGCTAGATACCTACCTCTTATTTCTGAATAGGACTACCTCCAACAAAGAAGCCCTTATCTCCATTGACAGTCCATGTTAATTCATGGAGGTATTTTATGGCGCTAGGAAGACATTAGGTGACTTTGTGAAAGGTATCAGTAGCTTCACGAGGCTTCATTCTGGCACTTATCACCCCCTATAGGTGCGTATTGATGTGAGAAATAGGCATATCTACACAGCGATGGTGGCTGGCTGCGATATCAACTAGCCTAATAATTATTGTATTGAGGTGCCTATTTGAGCTAAATCGACAAATTAAATTGATTAGATTACTCTGGCAATCATACATCTTTTTTTACAAAATCATGTACATTTGTACAAACGTCACGTTTGAAAGGTGTTCATGGTAAGATCATTCCTAATAAATTTACAAGCAAACTGACACGTGACGTGTCTGTGTCACGTTGCATGACGTGAAAACTATGTCTACATGACGTATGTGTCACGTGACATAAACGTGACCTGAACGCGTCGGCAAGTTTGATGGAAAAAAACTTGTCTCCATTGACAGTCCATGTTAATTCATGGCGGTATTTTATGGCGCTAGGAAGACGTTAGGTGACTTTGTGAAAGGTATCAGTAGCTTCACGAGGCTTAATTCTGGCACTTATCACCCCCTATAGGTGTAGCTAGGGAGATTAACAATCTAATGGGCAACACCAATCAAACACTGGCCGCTTTAGTTGAGTGGTTGAGTGGTGTGATTGATTTTTATCAGAATGTAACATGGGTGTAAACAATCCGTAACAATGTAACATCTTTTTTTATTTTAATTTTATTTAACCTTAATTTAATTAGGCAAGTCAGTTAAGAACAAATTCTCATTTACAATGACGGCCTACTTGTAAAGCTCCCCCCCGGCCGGGATCAAACCAGGGTCTGTAGTGACAGGTGTAGTGACACCTCTAGCACTGCGATGCAGAGCCTTAGACCTATAACATCTGATAACAATATTTCTTGTTCTATCACATTTTTAAGTCTCTTCTTTGAACAGTGAACAATTTTTAAACAATCTCATAAAATTTGTTACTGTAAAAACAACATCGTCACTGATGCTGAAAGCCTCATGCTTAGCATTCCCATTTATGTCATAAATATCAGACGTTTTCAATGACTGGAGAGGAACTTCCCTCTGTCCGTTTACCAAATTAAATATACAATATAATATAATATTAAATATTCATATTTGTTCAAATTAAACGCATATTGTTTTAATGGAGGTGAGAGGAGCTGGAGTAACATTTCAAAGCGAGGAGAAAAAAAAAACGTATTTTAAGAAAATAGATTTTAAATATATCATTACTGCTGTTATATAATTCAATAACGTTAGCACCAACAGCTTTTTATAGCAAAGTAGCGTCAGATAGAAATCTAACAATAACAATGTTTAGAGAAATATTTGACAAATTAACTTCACACGAAAATAACAGACACAATGAATGAATCAATCACTCATGTTAGTGGTACTGTAGCAGCTGATCTGACCTCATCTTTACCTGATCAATACAGTAATAATCAAAAATCAATCATCAACAGTCAATAATCAATAGTCAATAATCAACAGTCAATAATCAACAGTCAATAATCAACAGTCAATAATCAAGAGTCAATAATCAATAGTCAATAATCAATAGTCAATAATCAACAGTCAATAATCAAGAGTCAATAATCAATAGTCAACAGTCAATAATCAAGAGTCAATAATCAATAGTCAACAGTCAATAATCAATAGTCAATAATCAATAATCAACAGTCAACAATCAATAGTCAATAATCAACAGTCAATAATCAACAGTCAATAATCAACAGTCAATAATCAACAGTCAATAATCAACAGTCAATAATCAACAGTCAATAATCAACAGTCAATAATCGATAGTTAATAATCAACAGTCAATAATCAATAGTCAATAATCAACAGTCAATAATCAACAGTCAATAATCAATAGTCAATAATCAACAGTCAATAATCAACAGTCAATAATCAACAGTCAATAATCAATAGGGGTCCTCCTCACTGTGTTGTATCCTAACAGGTGTTCTCTGTTTGGATTCCACCACCAGTATCCCATCATGACATAGCAGAGCCCTCAGACCCCCCGCCTGCTGTAGTTTCTCAGGCAGTGGGTACTGACGGGTGAAGCTTCGGGTAACAAACCCGTGTTCATCCATTCTGGCTCCATGCTGAGCCTTGATCAAGAGCCATCCTTCAAACACCTGAATCATGATATCCTCAGGTCTGAACTGGGACACGTCCAGAAGCACCTGGTAAACAGGCTCAGTCCGCTGGGGTTGGGTTGTGGTAGTACCGTCGCAGACCCCTTCTAGCTTCACTACCCCGGGGTCGGGCCTCACTACCTCAGGGTCGGGCCTCACTACCCCAGGGTCGGGGAAGGCAGGCCCGGGCAGGGCGAACAGGTCATGGTCCTCAACACAGTCGTCCAAGTCCCTTCCTTGGAACAGGGCCTGGTGGCGGACTGGGCTGTTCACCCAGTGGGTTATAGACAGTCCCTCCATGGTTCTGCCTTCCTCCCAATCCATGTCCCAGAAAGCCTCTTGTGTTGCTGCTGTGTGGCAGAGAGGAGTGATCTTCACAGTCGCACAAATAAAATCAAGGAAAGAAAATAAACTGCAGTCGCTACTTCTCTTTCAAACTAAGGTGCATATGAACAACTGAATATGAGAAGATATCCAGCCAGCCAATAGTCATTCAGAAATACTTTTCTATTGTTAAACCCCAGTGCTAATCAGTCAGAAATGATTTTTTCTTTTATCGCCATGGCAAAGCAGAGGATTGCGATTGGCGGGTGTGTGATCGTGTCGCTTGCAGTCTCTCAGTCTGAAAACCTCTTGTAGTATATCGCTGTGGCACTGAGTCACTGAGTTTGACCGTCGGTCAGATGAAATCAAGACGGGCCATGGCCTATATTTAGGACTGCATGTGATAGGTGCTCTATCAGACTCCCATGTTGCTGTGGCAGAGGAGTGAGCCTGACGGACAGTTGGCTGAAATCAAGGCAAACTATGTCTATATTAAGGACAGCATGTTATTCTGGTGGGTGGTGGTTCTGGGGGTGGTGGTTTCTGGGGGGTGGGCCTCTCAAGTCCTAATAGCGGTGGGAAGGGATCAGACCTGGGTTCAAATTTCTATTTAAAATGTTTCAAATACTTTTCATTTGCTTTAGCCTGCCTGGAGTACCAGATGGGTTTGCACTTTTTCAGCTATTTTATTTTGGTTCCATTGACCAGGCAAGATCAATCAAGCCCAGATAACAAATTAATTTCAAATACTTTTTGAACCCAGGTCTGGATAGAAGAAGGGTGTTTTTAGAGCTGGTAGATACGCAGCAGAAGCTAAGATTGCATATTTTATTTAACCTTTATTTAACCAGGCAAGTCAGTTAAGAACAAATGATTATTTTCAATGACGGCCTGGGAACAGTGGGTTAACTGGTCTAGTGGGTTAACTGGTCCAGGAACAGTGGGTTAAACTGCCTGTTCAGGGGCAGAACCATCCATTTTTATTTTTTTTACCTTGTCAGCTCAGGGATTCGATCTTGCAACCTTTCGGTTACTTGGCCAACGGGCTAATGCCTCATATGTTTCCTTACACACTTAATATAATAATAAAATGACCATGGTACTTTTCTGAGAGATATGGGGATATACACAGAGTATACCAAATATTAGGAACACCTTCCTAAAGCCTAATGTGAGTTTTTAAAGCATTTGTTGAACTTGCAGCATATTATTGTTTTGCCAAATCAAATATTTTTTGGGGGTGAAGAATGTACTTGTTTATGTTAATGGAAGCAGCAACATGAGTGTAGATAAAACCCATAAAACCATCTCTCTGGTGCCATTTTAGTTAGAGTTCAACTTTAGGTCATTCACACCTTTGGCCCGGACCATTCTGATTGGTTGCCAAGGGTGGTTACTAGGGGGTGGAGTTTTAAGAGCCCTCTAGAAAGTGTAAGTCCCTCAGTCAATTCAATTAAAATAGATTTATTGGCGTAGGAAACATGTTTACGTTGCCAAAGCAAATGGAATAAATAATAAATAAAAGTGAAATAAACAATCAGAAATGAACAGTAAACATGAAAGACAAAGAGACATTTCAAATGTTAGATTATGGCTATGTACAGTGTTGCAACAATGAGCAAATAGTTTAAGTACAAAAGGGAAAATAAATCTACATAAATATAGGTTGTATTTATAATGATGTGTGTGTTCTTCACTGGTTGCCCTTTTCTTGCGGCAAAAGGTCACAAATCATTCTGCTGTGATGACACACTGTGGTTTTTCCCCTCGTAGATATGGGAGTTTATCAAGATTGGATTTGTTTTCAAATTCTTTGTGGGTCTGTGTAATCTGAGGGAAATATGTGTTTCTAATATGGTCATACAGTTGGCAGGAGGAAGTGCAGCTCAGTTTCCGTGTAACAACTATCTTGTTTTTTATTCATTTTGAGGGTTAACATCTCACGCCCGTGTTCTGGGCATACTACTTTGTCCTGTTTATCTGACCCTTATGGTATAGTTCAGGCCATGAGGTCAAATCTCTCCCCCCATTACACTCTATGGGTCAAACTGGCTACCAGCAAGTCATTGTTATGGCCTCTGATGTCGTCGTGTCATCTCCCAAGATGGCTGCCCCCATGGCCTTACTATTGTTATTATCCTTATCCTTGCTAGCCACTAACTGTATAGCTTTTAAATTGTTTACCAATAGGCCAAGAGCCTGTGGCCTTCTAACATGCTAGCCTGCCTCTGTACATGAAGAGTTTGATTTCAAAACACTACAGTATATATCAATTTTCAGAAATGTTGGTAGATTAGATTTGACTGTAGATTGGTGTATTTTTTCACAATTTTTTTTTAAACCACACAAGTCAGTTTTAAGAACAAATTCTTATTTTCAATGATGGCCTAGGAACAGTGGGTTAACTGCCTGTTCAGGGGCAGAACGACAGATTTGTACCTTGTCAGCTCAGGGACTGGATCTTGCAACCTTTAAGGTTACTAGTCCAACGCTCCAACCACTAGGCTACCCTGCCGCTTCTACACTCTAACCACTAGGCTACCCTGCCGTCTCTACACTCTAACCACTAGGCTACCTGCCTCCCCCTCTAACCACTAGACTACCTGCCTCCCCCCTCTAACCACTAGGCTACCTGCCTCCCCCCTCTAACCACTAGACTACCTGCCTCCCCCCTCTAACCACTAGACTACCTGCCTCCCCACTCTAACCACTAGGCTACCTGCCTCCCCCTCTAACCACTAGACTACCTGCCTCCCCCCTCTAACCACTAGGCTACCTGCCTCCCCCTCCAACCACTAGGCCACCTGCCACCTGCCTCCCCCTCTAACCACTAGACTACCTGCCTCCCCCTCTAACCACTAGACTACCTGCCTCCCCCTCTAACCACTAGGCTACCTGCCTCCCCCTCTAACCACTAGGCTACCTGCCTCCCCCCTCTAACCACTAGACTACCTGCCTCCCCCTCTAACCACTAGGCTACCTGCCTCCCCCTCTAACCACTAGACTACCTGCCTCCCCTCTAACCACTAGACTACCTGCCTCCCCCTCTAACCACTAGGCTACCTGCCTCCCCCTCTAACCACTAGACTACCTGCCTCCCCCTCTAACCACTAGACTACCTGCCTCCCCCTCTAACCACTAGACTACCAGCCTCCCCTCTAACCACTAGACTACCTGCATCCCCCTCTAACCACTAGGCTACCTGCCTCCCCCTCTAACCACTAGACTACCTGCCTCCCCCTCTAACCACTAGACTACCTGCCTCCCCCTCTAACCACTAGGCTACCTGCCTCCCCCTCTAACCACTAGGCTACCTGCCTCCCCCTCTAACCACTAGACTACCTGCCTCCCCCTCTAACCACTAGACTACCTGCCTCCCCCTCTAACCACTAGACTACCAGCCTCCCCCTCTAACCACTAGACTACCTGCCTCCCCCTCTAACCACTAGGCTACCTGCCTCCCCCTCTAACCACTAGACTACCTGCCTCCCCCCTCTAACCACTAGGCTACCTGCCTCCCCCTCTAACCACTAGACTACCTGCCTCCCCCTCTAACCACTAGGCTACCTGCCTCCCCCCTCTAACCACTAGACTACCTGCCTCCCCCTCTAACCACTAGACTACCTGCCTCCCCCCTCTAACCACTAGACTACCAGCCTCCCCCTCTAACCACTAGACTACCTGCCTCCCCCTCTAACCACTAGACTACCTGCCTCCCCCTCTAACCACTAGACTACCTGCCTCCCCCTCTAACCACTAGGCTACGCTGCCGTCCCAACAATGGGGTTGTTCAATGACAGACATGTATTTGTTTAAAATCTATCACTTCATGGTTTCATTTCAGACAGATAAATACTCATTTTTTTCTAAATTGTACAAATTATAAACTTGCAACAATATTTAATGAAAAAAAATACAATACACTAATATGAGATCTGTATGTAAAACCTTTACATTTGAAATGTTTGTAATTAGCAGATGCTCTTATCCAGAGCGACTTACATTAAGTCCATTTCTCTTAAAGGAAAACTCCGCCCAAAAAACATATTTTAATATATGTTTCATTAGTCCATTGCTGATATAGTCCCAAAATATTTTGCATGTCAGCAATCAAGTTTTCAAGATACACTAAATGACCAAGAGTATATGGACACCTGCTCATCGAATATCTCATTCCAAAATCATGGACATTAATATGGAGTTGTTTCCCCCTTTGCTGCTATAACAGCCTCCACTCTTCTGGGAAGGCTTTCCACTAGATGTTGGAACATTGCTGCTATAACAGCCTCCACTCTTCTGGGAAGGCTTTCCACTAGATGTTGGAACATTGCTGCTATAACAGCCTCCACTCTTCTGGGAAGACTTTCCACTAGATGTTGGAACATTGCTGCTATAACAGCCTCCACTCTTCTGGGAAGGCTTTCCACTAGATGTTGGAACATTGCTGCTATAGCAGCCTTCTCTCTTCTGGGAAGGCTTTCCTCTAGATGTTGGAACATTGCTGCTATAACATCCTCCACTCTTCTGGGAAGACTTTCCACTAGATGTTGGAACATTGCTGCTATAAAAGCCTCCACTCTTCTGGGAAGGCTTTCCACTAGATGTAGGAACATTGCTGTGATAACAGCCTCCACTCTAATATGAAGTTGGTCCTTTGCTGTTGGAACATTGCTGAGGGGACTTGCTTCCCCTCAGCCACAAGAGCATTAGTGAGGTCGGACACTGATGTTGGGAAATTAGGCCTGGCTCATAGTCAGCGTTCCAATTCATCCCAACGGTGTTCGATGTGGGGTTGAGGTCAGGGTTTTGTGCATGTGAGCCAAGTTCAACCACACCGATATTGACAAACCATTAATGTATGGACCTCACTTTGTGCACGGGGCATTGTCATGCTGAAACAGAAAAGGGCCTTCTCCAAACTTTTGCAACAAAGTTGGAAGCACAGAATCATCTAGAATGTCATTGTATGTTGTAGCGTTAAGATTTCCCTTCACTAAACTAGGTGGCCTGAACCATGAAAAACAGCCCCACACCATTATTCCTCATCCACCAAACTTTACAGTTGGCACTATGCATTGGGGCAGGTAGTGTTCTCCTGGCATCTGCCAAACCCAGAATTGCTCGTAGGAGAACCAGACGGTGAAGCGTGATTCATCACTCCAAAGAACACGATTCCACTGCACCAGAGCCCAATGGCGATGAGCTTTACACAACTTGAGCAGGCACTAGGAATTGCTTATGGTACCTTGTGCTCGGCCATGGAAACCAAATTCATGAAGTTCCCGTCGAACAGTTATTGCTGACGTTGCTTCCAGAGGCAATTTGGAACTCGGGAGTGAGTGTTGCAACAATCAGGACAGATTCATTTTACGCACTATGCTCTTCAGTCGCCAGTCCCTTCTGTGATCTTCTGTGGCCTACCACTTCGCAGCTGAGCCGTTGTTGCTCCGAGACATTTCCACTTCACAGTAACAGCACTTACAGTTGACCGGGGCAGCTCTAGCAAAATACACATCTGAGCTGTATGATACATTTTGCTTCAGAAGAAAAAGCAGTAGTAGTATTAGTAGTAATAGTAGTAGTGGTAGTAGTATTAGTAGTAGTAGCAGTATTAGTAGTAGTATTAGTAGTAATAGTAGTAGTAGTAGTAGTGGTAGTAGTAGTAGTAGTAGTACTAGTGGTGGTAGTAGTATCAGTATTAGTAGTAGTAGCAGTATTAGTAGTAGTAGCAGTATTAGTAGTAGTATTAGTAGTAGTAGCAGTATTAGTAGTAGTAGCAGTATTAGTAGTAGTAGTATTAGTAGTAGTATTAGTAGTAATAGTAGTAGTGGTAGTAGTATTAGTAGTAGTATCAGTAGTAGTAGTAGTAGTATTAGTAGTAGTATCAGTAGTAGTAGTTGCAGTAGCAATAGTAGTAGTAGTAGTATTAGTAGTAGTAGTATTAGTAGTAGTATCAGTAGTAGTAGTAGTAGTAGCAGTAGCAATAGTAGTAGTAGTAGTATTAGTAGTAGTAGTATTAGTAGTAGTATCAGTAGTAGTAGTAGTAGTAGCAATTGTATCAGTAGTAGTAGTATTAGTAGTATTAGTATTAGTAGTAGTAGTCGTATTAGTAGTAGCAATAGTATCAGTAGTAGTAGTCGTAGTAATAGCAATAGTAGTAGTAGTAGTAGCAATTGTATCAGTAGTATTAGTAGTAGTAGTATTAGTAGTAGTAGTCGTATTAGTAGTAGCAATAGTATCAGTAGTAGTAGTAGTAGTAGTCGTAGTAATAGCAATAGTAGTAGTAGTAGTAGTGATAGTAGTAGTAGCAATAGTATCAGTAATACTAGTAGTAGTAATAGCAAGTAGTAGTAGTAGTAGTAGTAGTAGTAGTAGTAGTAGTAGTAGTAGTAGCAGTAGTATTATTATTATTAGTATTAGTAGTAGTAGTGGTAGTATAACAGGGTCAGTAGTAGAGCTCAGTATAACAGAGTCAGTAGCAGAGCTCAGTATAACAGGGTCAGTAACAGAGCTCAGTATAACAGGGTCAGTAGTAGAGCTCAGTATAACAGGGTCAGTAGTAGAGCTCAGTATAACAGAGTCAGTAGCAGAGCTCAGTATAACAGGGTCAGTAACAGAGCTCAGTATAACAGGGTCAGTAGTAGAGCTCAGTATAACAGGGTCAGTAGTATAGCTCAGTATAACAGGGTCAGTAGTAGAGCTCAGTATAACAGGGTCAGTAGTAGAGCTCAGTATAACAGGGTCAGTAGTAGAGCTCAGTATAACAGGGTCAGTAGCAGAGCTCAGTATAACAGAGTCAGTAGCAGTAGAGCTCAGTATAACAGGGTCAGTAGCAGTAGAGCTCAGTATAACAGGGTCAGTAGTAGAGCTCAGTATAACAGGGTCAGTAGCAGAGCTCAGTATAACAGGGTCAGTAGTAGAGCTCAGTATAACAGGGTCAGTAGTAGAGCTCAGTATAACAGGGTCAGTAGCAGAGCTCAGTATAACAGGGTCAGTAGTAGAGCTCAGTATAACATGTTCAGTAGCAGTAGAGCTCAGTATAACAGGGTCAGTAGCAGCAGAGCTCAGTATAACAGGGTCAGTAGCAGAGCTCAGTATAACAGGGTCAGTAGTAGAGCTCAGTATAACAGGGTCAGTAGCAGAGCTCAGTATAACAGGGTCAGTAGCAGAGCTCAGTATAACAGGGTCAGTAGCAGAGCTCAGTATAACAGGGTCAGTAGTAGAGCTCAGTATAACAGGGTCAGTAGTAGAGCTCAGTATAACATGTTCAGTAGCAGTAGAGCTCAGTATAACAGGGTCAGTAGCAGAGCTCAGTATAACAGGGTAGGTAGCAGTAGAGCTCAGTATAACAGGGTCAGTAGTATAGCTCAGTATAACAGGGTCAGTAGCAGAGCTCAGTATAACAGGGTCAGTAGTAGAGCTCAGTATAACAGGGTCAGTAGTAGAGCTCAGTATAACAGGGTCAGTAGTAGAGCTCAGTATAACAGGGTCAGTAGTAGAGCTCAGTATAACAGGGTCAGTAGCAGTAGAGCT
The DNA here is from genome assembly GCF_036934945.1 of Oncorhynchus masou masou. Lineage (NCBI taxonomy): Eukaryota > Metazoa > Chordata > Actinopteri > Salmoniformes > Salmonidae > Oncorhynchus > Oncorhynchus masou. The sequence continues at coordinate 4,415,736 of NC_088212.1, read as the reverse complement.
CAGTATAACAGGGTCAGTAGCAGTAGAGCTCAGTATAACAGGGTCAGTAGTATAGCTCAGTATAACAGGGTCAATAGCAGAGCTCAGTATAACAGGGTCAATAGCAGAGCTCAGTATCACAGGGTCAGTAGTAGAGCTCAGTATAACAGGGTCAATAGCAGAGCTCAGTATAACAGGGTCAGTAGCAGTAGAGCTCAGTATAACAGGGTCAGTAGTAGAGCTCAGTATAACAGGGTCAGTAGCAGAGCTCAGTATAACAGGGTCAGTAGTAGAGCTCAGTATAACAGGGTCAGTAGCAGAGCTCAGTATAACAGGGTCAGTAGCAGAGCTCAGTATAACAGGGTCAGTAGCAGAGCTCAGTATAACAGGGTCAGTAGTAGAGCTCAGTATAACAGGGTCAGTAGTAGAGCTCAGTATAACAGGGTCAGTAGCAGAGCTCAGTATAACAGGGTCAGTAGCAGAGCTCAGTATAACAGGGTCAGTAGTAGAGCTCAGTATAACAGGGTCAGTAGTAGAGCTCAGTATAACAGGGTCAATAGCAGTAGAGCTCAGTATAACAGGGTCAGTAGCAATAGAGCTCAGTATAACAGGGTCAGTAGCAGTAGAGCTCAGTATAACAGGGTCAGTAGTAGAGCTCAGTATAACAGGGTCAGTAGTAGAGCTCAGTATAACAGGGTCAGTAGTAGAGCTCAGTATAACAGGGTCAGTAGTAGAGCTCAGTATAACAGGGTCAGTAGCAGAGCTCAGTATAACAGGGTCAGTAGCAGTAGAGCTCAGTATAACAGAGTCAGTAGCAGAGCTCAGTATAACAGGGTCAGTAGTAGAGCTCAGTATAACAGGGTCAGTAGTAGAGCTCAGTATAACAGGGTCAGTA
>NC_088212.1:4382362-4407362 GCF_036934945.1 Oncorhynchus masou masou | reverse complement strand
CAGAGATCTTCATCAAGCACTGAAGTCCAGAGACCTTCATCAAGCACTGAAGTCCAGAGACCTTCATCAAGCACTGAAGTCCAGAGACCTTCATCAAGCACTGAAGTCCAGAGACCTTCATCAAGCACTGAAGTCCAGAGACCTTCATCAAGCACTGAAATCCAGAGATCTTCATCAAGCACTGATGTCCAGAGACCTTCATCAAGCACTGAAGTCCAGAGACCTTCATCAAGCACTGATGTCCAGAGATCTTCATCAAGCACTGAAGTCCAGAGACCTTCATCAAGCACTGAAGTCCAGAGACCTTCATCAAGCACTGAAGTCCAGAGACCTTCATCAAGCACTGACGTCCAGAGACCTTCATCAAGCACTGAAGTCCAGAGACCTTCATCAAGCACTGAAGTCCAGAGATCTTCATCAAGCACTGAAGTCCAGAGACCTTCATCAAGCACTGATGTCCAGAGACCTTCATCAAGCACTGAAGTCCAGAGACCTTCATCAAGCACTGATGTCCAGAGATCTTCATCAAGCACTGAAGTACAGATATCTTCATCATCAAGCACTGAAGTCCAGTGACCTTCATCAAGCACTGAAGTCCAGAGACCTTCATCATCGAGCACTGAAGTCCAGAGACCTTCATCAAGCACTGAAGTCCAGAGACCTTCATCAAGCACTGAAGTCCAGAGACCTTCATCAAGCACTGATGTCCAGAGACTGATGACACTAACAGGTCCGAATGACACTGATACTAACTCCTTGTGACTCCTAGGCGGTCCTATGATTTTGTTGTGACCTATAGGCTGACCTATATCCTGACCTCAGCGTTGACTTCAAGTTGGATGCTGTGTTCTGTTACTCTGTTCTGTTGCTTTCTTGTCATTGACTAAGTAAATGTTTCTCTTATTGCTCGCCCCTGAAAAAAGCCCTACGCAACCCTTATGTACTTCCAGCATAGACTCTGCCACCTGTCATATATATCTGTCATATCGACAGTTGATGTCTGAAGTTTACATACATCTTAGCCAAATACATTTAAACTCAGTTTTTCACAATTCCTGACATTTAATCCAAGAAAAATATTCCCCTGTTTTAGGTCAGTTAGAATAACCACTTTATTTTAAGTATGTGAAATGTCAGAATAATATTAGAGAGAATGCTATCTTTCAGCTTTTATTTCTTTCATCACATTCCCAGTGGGTCAGAAGTTACCATACACTCAATTAGTATTTGGTAGCATTGCCTTTAAATTGTTTAACTTGGGTCAAGTGTTTTGGGTAGCCTTCCACAAGCTTCCCACAATAAGTTGGGTAAATTTTGGCCCATTCCTCCTGACAGAGCCGGTGTAACTGAGTCAGGTTTGTAGGCCTCCTTGTTTGCACATGCTTTTTCACAAATTTTCTGTAGGATTGAAGTCAGGGCTTTGTGATGCCCACTCCAATACCTTGACTTTGTTGTACTTAATTAAAGCCATTTTTTTGCCACAACTTTGGAAGTATGCTTGGGGTCATTGTCCATTTGTCCACACATGACCTCTGAACCCACACATGGTTCTTTTCATGGATATCAGACTGTTGCCATAATTTGACCGTATGACATAACTTGTTTGTGTTAGCAATTGTTTCATCCCTATCGGTTTACAAAAACATTGCAATCATGGGGCGGCAGGGTAGCCTAGTGGTCAGAGCATTGGACTAGTAACCGAAAGGTTGCAAGTTCAAATCCCTGAGCTGACAAGGTACAAAATCTGTCGTTCTGCCCCTGAACAGGCAGTTAACCCACTGTTCCTAGGCCGTCATTGAAAATAAGAATTTTTCTTAACTGACTTGCCTAGTAAAATAAATACAATTATTTGAGCCATAATGCCTGTTTCCTTCATGTCTTCCTGGTCCAATTAATTTAAACAAAGTGGCAAATTATTGATATTGACTTGCTGATGATGACAATGCAGTTATTTTTTGAAATGTGGTCAACTTCATCAGTCTTGCCAGTCTGTGGGAACATTGGGAAAGCGGGGTAGTCCGTCAGCAGGTGGCAGTGTTGCCCTACACATCCAGGCACTCAATGATGACCTGTGGATGGCATCCGGTCTGGTGTGTAGTTGTGTAGTGGCCTTGCTATTGCCTGTTCTCAGGTCTGCGTGTGCTATCCAGCCAACTCCTATGGTCATTATCATGCCTGTATTCAGAAAGCATCTCAGAGTACAAGTGCTGATCTAGGATCACCCCCCTCCCATCCATATAATTAATTCATTATGATCTTAAAGGCAAAACTGATCCTATATCAGCCCGCTTACTCTGAGATTTCGTGGATATAAGCTCTGGTTTTATCTTAAGCTGCTTGAGCTGCAGGCCTGACAGACAAAGGGAGAGAGAGAGAGAGAGAGAGAGAGAGAGAGAGAGAGAGAGAGAGAGGGAGAGAAGAGAGAGAGAGAGGAGAGAGGAGAGAGGAGAGAAGAGAGAGAGAGAGGGGGGAGAGAGAGAGAGAGAGAGGAGAGAAGAGAGCGAGAGAGAGAGGAGACAGGGGAGAGAGAGAGCGAGAGGAGAGAAGAGAGAGAGAGGAGAGAGGGAGAGAGAGAGAGAGGAGAGAAGAGAGAGAAAGGAGGAGAGAGGATAGAAAGGAGAGAGCGAGAGGGAGAGGAGAGAGAGAGAGAGGAGGAGAGAGAGAGGAGAGAAGAGAGAGAGAGGAGAGAGGGGAGAGAGAGAGAGGAGAGAAGAGAGAGAAAGGAAGAGAGAGGATAGAAAGGAGAGAGAGAGAGAGGGGAAAGAGAGAAGAGAGATAGAGGAGAGAGGAGAGGAGAGAGACAGAGGGACAGAGGAAGAGACAGAGAGAGAGAGAGATGGAGAGAGAGAGAGATAGAGGAGAGCGAGAGAGAGAGGAGAGGAGAGAGACAGAGGGACAGAGGAAGAGACAGAGAGAGAGAGAGGAAAGAGTGAAGAGAGACAGAGGAGAGGAGAGAGACAGAGGGACAGAGGAAGAGACAGAGAGGGAGAGAGAGAGAGATAGAGGAGAGCGAGAGAGAGAGAGGAGAGAAAGGAGAGAGAGGAGAGGAGAAATGACCAGACTCCAGCTCCTTCGTTTGGGTGGGCTTGGCTGCCAACAGGCAGAAATCTGGTTCTTATTACATAACACTGGTGTTTCTGAGACGGCTCCTAAGTAACACATTTCTCTAAAGAAACATAAAATAAACAGAAGGGGTTTCAACAGTAAATAAAGTATACTAACAAGGCCTCTGTTGATTTGCTGGCACCTTCCATGCCCTCCACCTTGTGGTGGTAATGCTGATAGTTGGGGTGGTGGTGGTAGTGGTGGGGGTGGTAGTGGTGTTGGTGGGGGTGGTAGTGGTGTTGGTGGGGGTGGTAGTGGTGTTGGTGGGTGTGGTAGTGGTGTTGGTGGGGGTGGTGGTGGTGTTGGTGGGGGTGGTGTTGGTGGGGGTGGTAGTGGTGTTGGTGGGGGTGGTAGTGGTGTTGGTGGGTGTGGTAGTGGTGTTGGTGGGGGTGGTGGTGGTGTTGGTGGGGGTGGTGGTGGTGTTGGTGGGGGTGGTAGTGGTGTTGGTGGGGGTGGTGTTGGTGGGGGTGGTAGTGGTGTTGGTGGGGGTGGTGTTGGTGTTGGTGGGGGTGGTGGTGGTGTTGGTGGGGGTGGTAGTGGTGTTGGTGGGGGTGGTGTTGGTGGGGGTGGTGGTGGTGTTGGTGGGGGTGGTGGTGGTGTTGGTGGGGGTGGTGGTGGTGTTGGTGGGGGTGGTAGTGGTGTTGGTGGGGGTGGTGTTGGTGGGGGTGGTGGTGGTGTTGGTGGGGGTGGTGGTGGTGTTGGTGGGGGTGGTAGTGGTGTTGGTGGGGGTGGTGTTGGTGGGGGTGGTAGTGGTGTTGGTGGGGGTGGTGTTGGTGGGGGTGGTAGTGGTGTTGGTGGGGTTGGTGGTGGTGGTAGTGGTGTTGGTGGGGGTGGTGTTGGTGGGGGTGGTAGTGGTGGGGGTGGAGGTGGTAGTGGTGTTGGTGGGGGTGGTGGTGGTAGTGGTGGGGGTGGTAGTGGTGGTGGTGGTGTTATTGTTGGTGGTAGTGTTGTTGTTGTTGGTGGTGTTGGTGGGGTTGGTTGTGGTGGTGGTATTGGTGGCGGTAGGGGTGGTGTTGGTGGGGTGGTAGCGGTGTTGGTGGGGGTGGTAGTGGTGGTGGTGGTGTTGTTGTTGGTGGTGGTGGTAGTGTTGTTGTTGGTGGTGTTGGTGGGGGTGGTAGTGGTGGTGGTGGGGGTGGTGTTGGTGGTGGTAATAGTGTTTTTGGTTGTGGTGTTGTTGTTGGTGGTGGTGGTAGTGTTGTTGTTGTTGTTGGTGTTGGTAAAAGTGTTGTTGGTGGTGGTTGTGTTCTTGGTGGTAATAGTGTTGTTGTTGTTGTTGTTGTTGGTGGTGTTGGTGGTGGTGGTAGTGGTGGTGGTGGTGATAGTGGTAGTGGTGATGATGGTGGTAGTGTTGTTGTTGTTGGAGGTGTTGTTGCTGTTGTTGGTGGTGTTGGTGGTAGTGTTGTTGGTGGTGGTAGTAATGTTGTTGGTGGTGGAAGTGGTGGTGGTAGTGTTGTTGTTGGTGGTGGTGGTAGTGTTGTTGTTGTTGGTGGTGGTGGTGGGGGTGGTAGTGGTGGGGGTCGGGTTGGTGTTGGTGGGGGTGGTAGTGGTGTTGGTGGGGGTGGTAGTGGTGTTGGTGGGGGTGGTAGTGGTGTTGGTGGGGGTGGTGGTGGTGGTGGTGGGGGTGGTGTTGGTGGGGGTGGTGGGGGTGGTAGTGGTGTTGGTGGGGGTGGTGGGGGTGGTGGGGTGGTAGTGGTGTTGGTGGGGGTGGTAGTGGTGTTGGTGGGGGTGGTAGTGGTGTTGGTGAGGGTGGTGTTGGTGGGGGTGGGGATGGTGTTGGTGGGGGTGGTTGTGGTGTTGGTGGGGGTGGTGGTGGTGTTGGTGGGGGTGGTAGTGGTGGTGGTGGGGGTGGTAGTGATGGTGTTGGGGGTGGTAGTGGTGGTGGTGGGGGTGGTAGTGGTGTTGGTGGTGGTGGTGTGGGTGGTAGTGGTAGGGGTGGTAGTGGTGTTGGTGGGGGTGGTGTTGGTGGGGGTGGTAGTGGTGTTGGTGGGTGTGGTAGTGGTGGGGGTGGTAGTGGTGTTGGTGGGGGTGGTGTTGGTGTTGGTGGGGGTGGGTGGTGTTGGTGTTGGTGGGGGTGGGTAGTGGTGTTGGTGGGGGTGGTAGTGGTGTTGGTGGTGGTGGTAGTGGTGGGGGTGGGGGTGGTGTTGGTGGGGGTGGTAGTGGTGTTGGTGGTGGTGGGGGTGGTAGTGGTGTTGTTGTTGTTGGTGGAGGTGGTAATAGTGTTGTTGGTGGTGGTGGTGTTCTTGGTGGTAATAGTGATGTTGTTGTTGTTGGTGGCGTTGTTGGTGGGGGTGGTGTTGGTGATGGTGGTGGTGATAGTGATAGTGGTGATAGTATTGTTGTTGTTGGTGGTGGTGGTAGTGGTGATAGTGGTAGTGGTGGGGGTAGTGGTGGTGGTAGTGGTAGTGGTGGTGGTGGTGTTGGTGGTGGGGTTGGTAGTAGTGGTGGTGGTGGTGGTGGTGATAGTGGTAGTGGTGGGGGTAGTGGTGGTGGTAGTGGCGGTGTTGGTAGTAGTGGTGGTGGTAGTGGTTGTAGTAGTGGTGGTGGTGGTAGTGTTGGTGGTAGTATTGGTGGTGGTGTTAGTAGTGGTGGTGGTGGTATTGGTGGTGGTGGTGGTAGTGGTGGTAGTGTTGTTGTTGTTGTTGGTGGTAGTGTTGTTGTTGTTGGTGGTGGTGGTGGTGGTGGTAGTGGTGGTGGTAGTGGCGGTGGTGGTGGTGTTACTTACCCTACATTATTCATCTCATATGCATACGTATATACTGTACTCTATATCATCGACTGCATCCTTATGTAATACATGTATCACTAGCCACTTTAACTATGCCACTTTGTCTACATACTCATCTCATATGTATATACTGTACTCGATACCATCTACTGTATCTTGCCTATGCTGCTCTGTACCATCACTCATTCATATATCCTTATGTACATATTCTTTATCCCCTTACACTGTGTATAAGACAGTAGTTTAGGAATTGTTAGTTAGATTACTTGTTGGTTATTACTGCATTGTCGGAATTAGAAGCACAAGCATTTCGCTACACTCGCATTAACATCTGCTAACCATGTGTATGTGACAAATAAAATTTGATTTGATTTGATTTGGTAGTGGTGTTGGTGGTGGTTGTGGTGTTGGTGGTGGTAGTGGTGTTGGTGGTGGTGGTTTTGTTGGTGGTGTTGGTGGTGGTGTTGTTCGTGGTGTTGTTCGTGGTGGTACTGGTGGCGGTGGTGGTGTTGTTGGTGGTGGTAGTGGTAGTACTGGTGGTGGTGGTGGTGGTAGTGGTAGTACTGGTGGTGGTGGTGGTGTTGTTAGTGGTGGTAGTGGTAGTACTGGTGGTGGTGGTGGTTGTGGTAGTACTGGTGGCGGTGGTGGTGTTGTTAGTGGTGGTAGTGGTAGTACTGGTAGTGGTGGTGGTTGTGGTAGTACTGGTGGTGGTGGTAGTGGTAGTGGTGGTGGTGGTGGTGTTGGCGGTGGTGGTATTGGTAGTACTGGTGGTAGTGGTAGTACTGGTGGCGGTGGTGGTGTTGTTAGTGGTGGTAGTGATAGTACTGGTGGTGGTGGCGGTGCTAGTGGTGTTGGTGGTGGTCGTGGTAGTACTGGTGGTGGTCGTGGTGGTAGTGTTGTTGGTGGTAGTGTTGTTGTTGTTGGTGGTGGTATTGGTGATGATGGGGTTGGTATGGTAGTTAGTTGAGATGTGGATGGGAGGGTAGTTAATTTAGATGTGGATGGGAGGGTAGTTCATTTAGATGTGGATGGGGGAGTAGTTAGTTGAGGTCCTCAAAGGGCCCTTAGAGCTGAAGGGCCCAAAGCATCCATGTGATTATTAGTAATTACCTATAGAAGGCTTCCACCTCTGCTCTTTGAGTCAGGGGCCACCAGCCATCAGATATGGGATTGTAAAAGACCTGTCATTACCATCAAGCTGTCATGCGTTTTTTCCTAATTGACTGTTTGTGCAGTTTTTCTGTGCTTTGTTTTTTTGCGTGGGTGCGCCGGGTGGCAAAAAAACGGGACCTCTCCTTGGTTGCGGGTATAGATGAGGTGGGTATAGACGAGGCGGGTATAGACGAGGCGGGTACAGACGAGGCGGGTACAGACGAAGCGGGTATAGAAGAGGTGGGTATGGACGAGGTGGGTATGGACCAGGTGGGTATAGACGAGGTGGGTATAGACGAGGCGGGTATGGACTAGGTGGGTATGGACCAGGTGGGTATAGACGAGGTGGGTATAGACGAGGCGGGTATAGACGAGGCGGGTATAGAAGAGGCGGGTATGGACCAGGTGGGTATGGACCAGGTGGGTATAGACGAGGTGGGTATAGACGAGGCGGGTATAGACGAGGCGGGTATAGACGAGGCGGGTATAGACGAGGCGGGTATAGACGAGGCGGGTATAGGCGAGGCGGGTATAGACGAGGCGGGTATAGACGAGGCGGGTATAGACGAGGCGGGTACAGACGAGGCGTGTATAGACGAGTTGGGTATAGACAAGGTGGGTATGGACCAGGTGGGTATGGACCAGGTGGGTATGGACCAGGAGGGTATAGACGGTGTGGGTATGGACGAGGCGTGTATGGACGAGGTGGGTATGGACGAGGCGGGTATAGACGAGGCGGGTATAGACGAGGTGGGTATAGACGAGGTGGGTATAGACGAGGCGTGTATAGACGAGGCGTGTATAGATGAGGTGGGTATGGACCAGGTGGGTATAGACGAGGTGGGTATGAACGAGGCTGGTATATACGAGGTGGGTATGGACCAGGTGGGTATAGACGAGGTGGGTATGGATGAGGCAGGTATGGACGAGGCGGGTATAGACAAGGCGGGTATATACGAGGCGGGTATAGACGAGGCGGGTATGGACGAGGCGTGTACGGACGATGCGGGTGCGGACGAGTCGGGTATAGACGAGGCGGGTATAGACGAGGCGGGTATAGACGAGGCGGGTATAGACGAGGCGGGTACAGACGAGGCGGGTATAGACGAGGCGGGTATAGACGATGTTGGTACAGACGAGGCGGGTATAGACGAGGCGGGTATAGACGAGGCGGGTATAGACGATGTTGGTACAGACGAGGCGGGTATAGACGAGGCGGGTATAGACGATGTTGGTACAGACGAGGCGGGTATAGACGAGGCGGGTATAGACAAGGCGGATATAGACGAGGCGGGTATAGACGAGGCGGGTATAGACAAGGCGGGTATAGACAATGTTGGTACAGACGAGGTGGGTATAGACGAGGCGGGTATAGATGAGGGGGACATAGACGAGGCGGGTATAGACGAGGCGGGTATAGATGAGGGGGATATAGACGAGGTGGGTATAGAAGAGGCGGGTATAGACGAGGCGGGTACAGACGAGGCGGGTATAGACGAGGCGGGTATAGACGAGGCGGGTATAGACAAGGGGGATATAGACGAGGTGGGTATAGAAGAGGCAGGTATAGACGAGGCGGGTACAGACGAGGCGAGTATAGAGGAGGCGGGTATAGATGATGTTGGTACAGACGAGGCGGGTATAGACGATGTTGGTATAGAAGAGGCGGGTATAGACGAGGTGGGTATAGACGAGGCGGGTATAGACGATGTTGGTACAGACGAGGCGGGTATAGACGATGTTGGTATAGAAGAGGCGGGTATAGACGAGGTGGGTATTCAGTTACAACGCAGAAAGAGCATTCCGAAGGGACTTTGATGTGGAGAAGCAGGGCCACAATGGCCCCCTGTTTATGCTGTAGGAGCATCCCTAATACACACACGGACACACAGACACAAACATACACACCTCTGAATCATGGCATGGTTAGAGCGAAATATCCCAGACGTACGGTCTGTGTCTCTGTGCATGTGTGTGCGTGTTACGTTCCCCAGTTTGTGTTTTTGCATGTGTTTATTGAAATCCCTCAAGCAGCTGATTGGTCGACTCCATGGCTAATTGGAGAGCTGACCCCGCCCCCTCGTCAAGACGCAGCTGTCTCCAATTACCCATTCATTCTGAAGCTATATAAATGCCAGTGTTCTGTTCAGGAGAGAGATTTGCTGGGGGTTCATTGCTGGGAGGTCATTGCAGAGAGATTGAATGTGAGGGAGGTCATTGCTGAGAGAGAAGGCTGATGGCTGTGGATATTTTACTGTGTTAGTTGTTTGTAGCAGTTGGTATGTTCTGTGAGTTTGTTGCTCAGATAGAGCTTATTTGATGTCCTTTGTTTCTTAGTTTGTTTGAGAAATTATTTGTTCTCCTGTTTCATTTGTTCCCAGAGGGGAAGGGTCAGGCAACTCGGGAGTGCTTAGGCAAGAGACCCGCGGGAATACATATAACCGTAGCATATTCACTGTCTAGGCACTCTAGGTAAGACCTGGGCGGACCACCCCTGTATTTTGGTTAGGGCACCAGGTGGTGCTAAAGTAGGTAAGTAGTGGGTAGACAGGTACGGTAGGAGAGGGTAGGTTAGGTAAGTAGTGGTTAGGCAGGTAAGATAGGAGAGGTTAGGTAAGTAGTGGTTAGGCAGGTAAGGTAGGAGAGGGGTCTTTGATATTTACTTTCTTTGCTTTGGTTCCTTCCAGCCCCTTTTCCCCATATGACCGTGTAAAGGAATAAAGTCCTTGTAAATGGTACCACATTCTGTCTGTTGTCATCCTCACTCACACACATTCTGTCTGTTGTCATCCTTACTTACATCACTTCACGGAGAGTTGAGTTGTAGCAGGGTGTTGCGTTCTCTCTTCACGGAGGCATGCGTAACATAATGGGGGCTCATCCGGGATCTTTCCATTAAACCCACCGGACCCTGCTGCTCTGAGCTCTCTGTGGTTAGTGATTGAGGTGTGATGGTAGGTTGTGAGTTTGGATGACTTGTTTAGTTAGTGTGTTCAGGAGACTGCATTGTATATAAGATGGCTGCCTCAGCCATCTCCAAGTTTTGAAGCGCCTTCTATTGATTGTTTGGTGAGGTTTCGTAAAGTAGACCTTATAGCTATAGCTGACCATTATGGATTTGTTTTCCCTGAGAAAGCCCTAAAGGCTGAGCTTTTGGTGCTCGTCAGGGAGGGTGTAGTGAGAGAACGGATTCTCTCATTGCAAGGATGGTGGTGGGGTTGGGGGTACGATGGTGGTGAGGTTGGGGGTACGATGGTGGTGGTGGGGGTTGTATCGTGGTGGTGGGGGTGTATGGTGGTGGGGTTGGGGGTATGATGGGGGTGGGGTTGGGGGTACGATGGTGGTGGGGTTGGGGGTTGTATGGTGGTGGGGTTGGGGGTATGATGGTGGTGGTGGGGTTGGGGGTTGTATGGTGGTGGGGTTGGGGGTATGATGGTGGTGGGGTTGGGGGTTGTATGGTGGTGGGGTTGTATGGTGGTGGTGGTGGGGTTGGGGGTTGTATGGTGGTGGGGTTTGGGGTATGATGGTAGTGGGGTTGGGGGTTGTATGGTGGTGGGGTTGGGGGTTGTATGGTGGTGGGGTTGGGGGTTGTATGGTGGTGGGGTTGGGGGTTGTATGGGGGGGGGGTTGTATGGTGGTGGGGTTACTATGGTGGTGGTGGGGTTGGGGGTTGTATGGTGGTGGGGTTGGGGGTATGATGGTGGTGGGGTTGGGGGTTGTATGGTGGTGGGGTTGTATGGTGGTGGTGGTGGGGTTGGGGGTTGTATGGTGGTGGGGTTTGGGGTATGATGGTAGTGGGGTTGGGGGTTGTATGGTGGTGGGGTTGGGGGTTGTATGGTGGTGGGGTTGGGGGTTGTATGGTGGTGGGGTTGGGGGTTGTATGGGGTTGGGGGTTGTATGGTGGTGGGGTTACTATGGTGGTGGGGTTGGGGGTTGTATGGTGGTGGTGGTGGTGGTGGTGGGGTTGGAGGTTGTATGGTGGTGGGGTTGGGGGTTGTATGGTGGTGGGGTTGGGGGTATGATGGTGGTGGGGTTGGGGGTATGATGGTGGTGGGGTTGGGGGTTGTATGGTGGTGGTGGGGTTGGGGGTTGTATAGTGGTGGGGTTGGGGGTATGATGGTGGTGGGGTTGGGGGTATGATGGTGGTGGGGTTGGGGGTTGTATGGTGGTGGGGGTTGGGGGTTGTATGGTGGTGGTGGGGTTGGGGGTTGTATGGTGGTGGTGGGGTTGGGGGTATGATGGTGGTGGGGTTGGGGGTTGTATGGTGGTGGGGTTGGGGGTTGTATGGTGGTGGGGTTGGGGGTTGTATGGTGGTGGGGTTGGGGTTGTATGGTGCTGGGGTTGGGGTTGTATGGTGGTGGTGGGGTTGGGGGTTGTATGGTGGTGGTGGTGGGGTTGGGGTTGGGGTTGGGGGTTGTATGGTGGTGGGGTTGGGGGTACTATGGTGGTGGGGTTACTATGGTGGAGGGGAGGTGGTATGATGGTGGTGGGGTTGGGGGTACTATGGTGAAGGGGAGGGGGTATGATGGTGGTTGGGGTACTATGGTGGAGGGGAGGGGGCATGATGGTGGAGGGGAGGGGGTATGATGGGGGTGGGGTTGGGGGTATGATGGTGGTGGGGTTGGGGGTTGTATGGTGGTGCGGTTTGGGATACTATGATGGAGGGGAGGGGGTTATTTGGTGGTGGTGGGGTTGTGGGTTGTATGGTAGTGGGGTTGGGGGGGTTGGCAGCAGAGTTGTGAGTTCTTTGGCAGCAGAGTTGTGAGTTCTATGGCAGCAGAGTTGTGAGTTCTATGGCAGCAGAGTTGTGAGTTCTATGGCAGCAGAGTTGTGAGTTCTATGGCAGCAGAGTTGTGAGTTCTATGGCAGCAGGGTTGTGAGTTCCTTGGCAGCAGAGTTGTGAGTTCTATGGCAGCAGAGTTGTGAGTTCTATGGCAGCAGAGTTGTGAGTTCCTTGGCAGCAGAGTTGTGAGTTCCTTGGCAGCAGAGTTGTGAGTTCTATGGCAGCAGAGTTGTGAGTTCTATGGCAGCAGAGTTGTGAGTTCTATGACAGCAGAGTTGTGAGTTCCTTGGCAGCAGAGTTGTGAGTTCCTTGGCAGCAGAGTTGTGAGTTCTATGGCAGCAGAGTTGTGAGTTCCTTGGCAGCAGAGTTGTGAGTTCTATGGCAGCAGAGTTAGGGGTTCCGGCTACAGAATGACCCATGATCTCAGGCAGTAGAGCAGATGTTAGACATGGCGCTTAGCGTCTGGTCCCGAGGCCCAACGGCCGTTTTCTCTGAACGCTGTTGGCTAATCACATCCTTCTCCTTGTAAGAACTGGGACAATTAGTAAATGGACATAGCCATTGTGTATAAATATTAAATATCATGATGGTATCCTCCACCCCCCCCCCCCCCATGTGATCTATCCTCCAGATGGCTTGTTCCATGCAGAGAAACATAAATATATGCCTGACTCGGCTCCACGCTCTCTGTTACACTCTCTGGGTCGTCCGAGGACAAAGATTCTGAATCAGAACAATAGAGGTCCTTCAGAAATGTCATGGAACGCTGCCTCGAAACTGCAGTCGACATGATGCAACTACCAACCCAATTTTCCCAGTGAAAATGAAAGGCGAATGTATCTGCAGCAGATCAGCAGGGAAGATCTTTGACGTACATAGATAATCTTTTTATTTTATTTTAAATCAAACGTTCAAGAAGAGGACCTCTCCCCTCAGTGGCGTAAGAGGTTGTGTGCTGACAGTTTAAACCATCTTATTATATTGAACTGTTTAACAGATCTTTGTGTAATAGCTAGCAGAATATCCCATATGGGTAAAGACTTTTGTAAGGAGACAATTAAACCCCAAAGCTACATATTACCTGTTTAAAGATAGCTACATCTGTGTAGATCCTAAGTTCTTACAGGAAGTAGAGGACAGGAAAACTTCAAGTAGAGGACAGGAAAACTTCAAGTAGAGGACAGGAAAACTACAAGTAGAGGACAGGAAAACTTCAAGTAGAGGACAGGAAAACTACAAGTAGAGGACAGGAAAACTACAAGTAGAGGACAGGAAAACTACAAGTAGAGGACAGGAAAACTACAAGTAGAGGACAGTAAAACTACAAGTAGAGGACAGTAAAACTACAAGTAGAGGACAGGAAAACTTCAAGTAGAGGACAGGAAAACTTCAAATAGAGGACAGGAAAACTTCAAGTAGAGGACAGGAAAACTTCAAGTAGAGGACAGGAAAACTACAAGTAGAGGACAGGAAAACTACAAGTAGAGGGGGATTAGAGCAATAGAAGTAAGACAACTGCTACATACAGGATAGTCTGGCACTAAGAGCTGAGGATATTACCACAAAGAAGGCTCAATGAGTTATACAGACAACTTTAATAAACAACCTGAAATAATCTAAATGTAGGTATGTGTTTTCAGTTGTTGATTCAATAAGACAATGCCCATTTCAAGATTATCTTTCTAAAATACAAACAGTTAATTCAGAATAGTTTGGCAAGTTAGCTGGCTAAGACACTGATCCTGCATTGTAGTATACTCTTCTGTAGGCCACAGATATTTGGTCCATGCCGAAGTAGGATAGGTTGAACTAATCCTAACCCTGGTAGAATAGGATAAACTAATCCTAACCCTGGTAAAATAGGATAAACTAATCCTAACCCTGGTAGTATAGGATAAACTAATCCTAACCCTGGTAAAATAGGATAAACTAATCCTAACCCTGGTAGTATAGGATAAACTAATCCTAACCCTGGTAGTATAGGATAAACTAATCCTAACCCTGGTAAAATAGGATAAACTAACCCTAACCCTGGTAGTATAGGATAAACTAATCCTAACCCTGGTAGTATAGGATAAACTAATCCTAACCCTGGTAAAATAGGATAAACTAACCCTAACCCTGGTAGTATAGGATAAACTAATCCTAACCCTGGTAAAATAGGATAAACTAACCCTAACCCTGGTAGTATAGGATAAACTAATCCTAACCCTGGTAAAATAGTATAAACTAATCCTAACCCTGGTAGTATAGGATAAACTAACCCTAACCCTGGTAGTATAGGATAAACTAACCCTGGTAGTATAGGATAAACTAATCCTAACCCTGGTAGAATAGGATAAACTAACCCTAAACCTGGTAGTATAGGATAAACTAATCCTAACCCTGGTAGTATAGGATAAACTCATCCTAACCCTGGTAGTATAGGATAAACTAATCCTAACCCTGGTAGTATAGGATAAACTAACCCTAACCCTGGTAGTATAGGGTAACCTTGATGGTCCGCAACCAAACAGTCTATACATTACACTGTTAACACACACACACTATGCATAACTACATAGGGCTACATTAGCCAACAGGGGAAACGTCAAGTAGTCAGTGTGATGTGTTAGTGTGTTGCTCTATGGAATTGTAAATGCAGTCATTTACCACGTGGATGTTGTTCTGACTGATCAGAGCAGACAGAGGAAGCAGGGTGGGACCAGCCTGGACCCTGACCCTGTAAAACAACAGCACCCAAAGAAAATAGCAGGTCACACACGTTGCAGGTCACACACGATCATTTGGAAACTACTCACACCCCTTCCCCTTTTCCCACATTGTGTTACGTTACAGCCTAATTCTAAAATTGATTAAAATATAATTTTCCCTCATCAATCTACACACAATACCCCATAATGACATCACAATACCCCATAATGACATCACAATACCCCATAATGACATCACAATACCCCATAATGACATCACAATATCCCATAATGACATCACAATATCCCATATTGTTAAAGCAAAAACATGTTCAGGTGCATCCTGCTTCCATCGATCATCCTAGAAAATCAGTTGATTGGACATTATTTGAAAAGGCACACACCCTGTCTACATAAGGTCCCAAGCCATGAGGTCGCAGGAATTATCCATAGAACTCTGAGACAGTGCCGAGGCACAGATCTGGGGAAGTTTACCAAAATATTTCTGCAGCATTGAAGGTCCCCAAGAACACAGTGGCCGCCATCATTCTTAAATGGAAGAAGTTTGAAACCACTGAGCAATCGGACCTTGGTCAGGGAGGTGACCAAGAACCCAATGGTCACTCTGGCAGAGCTCTAGAGTTCCTCTGTGGAGATGGGAGAACCTTCCAGAAGGACAACCATCTCTACAGCACTCCACCAATCAGGCCTTTATGGTAGAGTGGCTAGATGGAAGCCACTCCTCAGTAAAAGGCACATGACAGCCAGCTTGGAGTTTTGCAAATGGCACCTAAAGGATTCTCAGACCATGAGAAACAAGATTCTCTGGTCTGATGAATCCAAGATTGAACTCTTTGGCCTGAATGCCAAGTGTCACGTCTGTAGGAAACCTGGCACCATCCCTATGGTGAAGCATTGAGGTGAAGCATGGTGGTGGCAGCATCATGCTGTGGGGATGTTTTTCAGCGGCAGGGACTGGGAGACTAGTCAGGATCGAGGGAAAGATGAATGGAACAAAGTACAGAGATATCCTTGATGAAAACCTGCTCCAGAGCGCTCAGGACCTCAGACTGGGGGCGAAGGTTCACCTTCCAACCGGACAACGACCCTAAGCACACAGCCAAGACAACGCAGGAGTGACTTCGGGACAAGTCTCTGAATGTCCTTGAGTGGCCCAGCCAGAGCCTGGACTTGAACCCGATCGAACATCTCTGGAGAGAACTGAAAATAGCTGTGCAGCGATGCTCCCCATCCAACCTGATAGAGCTTGAGAAGATCTGCAGAAAATAATGGGAGAAACTCCCCTAATACAGGTGTACCAAGCGTTTAGCGTCATACCCAAGAAGACTCAAGGCTGTAATCGCTGCCAAAGGTGCTTCATCAAAGTACTGAGTAAAGGGTCTGAATACCTATGTAAATGTGATATTTTCAGTTTTTTTTATTTGTAATACATTTGGAAACATTTCCAAAAATGTATTTTTGCTTTGTCATTATAACATACCGAGTCGATGTGCAAATAGGTAGATAAATAAATAGGTAATTTAACAAGGTAATTGTAGTAGCTATGTGCAAATACCATCCTGTAGGTTTTCACTCCAACCCTAATCTAGCACAACTGATTCTAATAATTACCTGGTTGATGAATCAGGTTAGTAACAACTGGTGTTGGAGTGAAAACAGACCGGAGGGTAGTTCTCCAGGAAGAGGTTTGGACAAGCCCTGGGGTAAAGTGATGTGGCATTTACCCTCACATAAAGTCCAGTGTGTTGGGTAGAGTCCAGTGTGTTGGGTAGAGTCCAGTGTGTTGGGTAGAGTCCAGTGTGTTGGGTAGAGTCCAGTGTGTTGTGTAGAGTCCAGTGTGTGGGGGTAGAGTCCAGTGTGGTGGGTAGAGTCCAGTGTGTGGGGGTAGAGTCCAGTGTGTTGGGTAGAGTCCAGTGTGTACATAGAGTCCAGTGTGTACATAGAGTCCAGAGTGTACATAGAGTCCAGAGTGTACATAGAGTCCAGTGTTGTGGGTAGAGTCCAGTGTGTGGGGGTAGAGTCCAGTGTGTGGGGGTAGAGTCCAGTGTGTTGGGTAGAGTCCAGTGTGTACATAGAGTCCAGTGTGTACATAGAGTCCAGAGTGTACATAGAGTCCAGAGTGTACATAGAGTCCAGTGTGTACATAGAGTTCAGAGTGTACATAGAGTCCAGAGTGTACATAGAGTCCAGAGTGTACATAGAGTCCAGAGTGTACATAGAGTCCAGTGTGTACATAGAGTCCAGAGTGTACATAGAGTCCAGAGTGTACATAGAGTCCAGAGTGTACATAGAGTCCAGAGTGTACATAGAGTCCAGTGTGTACATAGAGTCCAGAGTGTACATAGAGTCCAGAGTGTACATAGAGTCCAGAGTGTACATAGAGTCCAGTGTGTACATAGAGTCTAGAGTGTACATAGAGTCCAGAGTGTACATAGAGTCCAGTGTGTGGGGGATAGAGTCCAGTGTTGTGGTTAGAGTCCATTAGGTGGGATAGAGTCCATTTTGTGGGATAGAGTCCAGTGTGTTGGGTAGAGTCCAGTGTGTTGGGTAGAGTCCAGTGTGTTGGGTAGAGTCCAGTGTGTTGGGTAGAGTCCAGTGTGTTGGGTAGAGTCAGTGTGTTGGGTAGAGTCCAGTGTGTGTGGTAGAGTCCAGTGTGTTGGGTAGAGTCCATTTTGTGGGATAGAGACCAGTGTGTTGGGTAGAGTCCATTTTGTGGGATAGAGTCCAGTGTGTGTGGTAGAGTCCAGTGTGTTGGTAGAGTTCAGTGTGGGGGGAGGAGTCCAGTGTGTTGGGTAGAGTCCAGTGTGTGGTTAGAGTCCAGTGTGTTGGGTAGAGTCCAGTGTGTTGGGTAGAGTCCAGTGTGTTGGGTAGAGTCCAGTGTGTTGGGTAGAGTCCAGTGTGTTGGGTAGAGTCTGTGTGTTGTGTAGAGTCCAGTGTGTTGGGTAGAGTCAGTGTGTTGGGTAGAGTCCAGTGTGTGTGGTAGAGTCCAGTGTGTTGGGTAGAGTCCAGGGTGTTGGGTAGAGTCCAGTGTGTGTGGTAGAGTCAGTGTGTTGGGTAGAGTCCAGTGTGTGTGGTAGAGTCCAGGGTGTTGGGTAGAGTCCAGTGTGTGTGGTAGATTCCAGGGTGTTGGGTAGAGTCCAGTGTGTGGTTAGAGTCTCTCACTGTTCTCTCCCTGCTCTCTGTTCTCTCCCTGTTACCTGTTCTCTGTTCTCTGTTATCTCCCGGCTCTCTGTTATCTCCATGTTCCCTGTTCTCTCCCTGTCCTCTCCCTGTCCTCTCCTGTCCTCTCCCTGTTCTCTCTCTGTTCTCTCCCTGTTCTCTCTCTGTTCCCTTCCTGTTCTCTCTCTGTTCCCTCCCTGTTCTGTCTCTGTTCCATGTTCCCTGTCCTCTCCCTGTCCTCTCTCTGTTCTCTCTCTGTTCCCTCCCTGTCCTCTCCCTGTTCTCTCCCTGTCCTCTCTCTGTTCTCTCTCTGTTCCCTCCCTGTTCTCTCCCTGTAGTCTCTCTGTTCCCTCCATGTTACCTTCCTGTTCTCTCCCTGTTCTCTCCCTGTTCCCTCCCTGTTCCCTCCCTGTTCCCTCCCTGTTCTCTGTTCTCTCCCTGTTCTCTCCCTGTTCTCTCCCTGTTCTCTCCGTTCTCTGTTCTCTCCCCGTTCTCTGTTCTCTCCCTGTTGTCTGTTCTCTCACTGTTCTCTCCCTGTTCTCTGTTCTCTCACTGTTCTCTCCCTGTTCTCTGTTCTCCCACTGTTCTCTCCCTGTTCTCTGTTCTCTCACTGTTCTCTCCCTGTTCTCTGCTCTCTCACTGTTCTCTCCCTGTTCTCTGCTCTCTCACTGTTCTCTCTCTGTTCTCTGTTATCTCCCTGTTCTCTGTTATCTCCATGTTCCCTGTTCTCTCCCGGTTCTCTCTCTGTTCTCTCCCTGTTCTCTCCCTGTTCTCTCCCTGTTCTCTCCCCGTTCTCTCCCTGTTCTCTCTCTGTTCCCTCCCTGTTCCCTCCCTGTTCTCTCTCTGTTCTCTCACTGTTCCCTCCATGTTCTCTCCCTGTTCTCTCCCTGTTCTCTCTCTGTTCCATGTTCCCTGTTCTCTCCCTGTTCTCTCTCTGTTCTCTCTCTGTTCTCTCGCTGTTGTCTCCCTGTTCTCTCCCTGTTCTCTCTCTGTTCCCTCCCTGTTCTCTCTCTGTTCCCTCCCTGTTCTCTCTCTCTTCCATGTTCCCTGTCCTCTTTCTGTTCTCTCCCTGTCCTCTCCCTGTCCTCTGTCTGTTCTCTCTCTGTTCCCTCCCTGTTCCCTCCCTGTTCTCTCCTTGTTCCCTTCCTGTTCTCTCTCTGTTCCATGTTCCCTGTTCTCTCCCTGTTCTCTCTCTGTTCTCTCGCTGTTGTCTCCCTGTTCTCTCCCTGTTCTCTCTCTGTTCCCTCCCTGTTCTCTCTCTGTTCCCTCCCTGTTCTCTCTCTGTTCCATGTTCCCTGTCCTCTTTCTGTTCTCTCCCTGTCCTCTCCCTGTCCTCTCTCTGTTCTCTCTCGGTTTTCTCCCTGTTCTCTCCCTGTTCTCTCCCTGTTCTCTCCCTGTTCCCTTCCTGTTCTCTCTCTGTTCCCTCCCTGTTCTTTCCCAGTTCTCTACCTGTTCCCTGTTCTCTCCCTGTTCTGTTCTCTCCCTGTTCTCTGTTCTCTCCCTGTTCTATCTTTTCTCCCTCTTCCCTGTTCTCTCTCTGTTCTTTCCCTGTTCTCTTCCTGTTCTCTCCCTGTTCTGGTATCTCCTTGTTCTCTGTTCTCTCTCTGTTCTCTGTTCTCTCACTGTTCTCTCCCTGTTCTCTGTTTTCTCCCTGTTCTCTCCCTGTTCTCTTTTCTCTCACTGTTCTCTCCCTGTTCTCTGTTCTCTCCCTGTTCCCTGTTCTCTCTCTGTTCTCTCCCTGTTCCCTGTTCTCTCTCTGTTATCTGTTATCTCAATGTTCCCTGTTCTCTCTGTTATCTCCCTGTTCTCTGTTTATCTCCATGTTCCCTGTTCTCTCCCTGTTCTCTCCCTGTCCTCCCCCTGTTCTCTCCCTGTTCTCTCCCTGTTCTCTCTCTGTTCTCTCACTGTTCCCTCTATGTTCTCTCCCTGTTCTCTCTCTGTTCCCTCCCTGTTCTCTCTCTGTTCCATGTTCCCTGTTCTCTCCCTGTTCTCTCTCTGTTCTCTCTCTGTTCTCTCGCTGTTGTCTCCCTGTTCTCTCCCTGTTCTCTCTCTGTTCCCTCCCTGTTCTCTCTCTGTTCCCTCCCTGTTCTCTCTCTGTTCCATGTTCCCTGTCCTCTTTCTGTTCTCTCCCTGTCCTCTCCCTGTCCTCTCCCTGTTCTCTCTCTGTTCTCTCCCTGTTCTCTCCCTGTTCTCTCTCTGTTCTCTCTCTGTTCTCTCGCTGTTGTCTCCCTGTTCTCTCCCTGTTCTCTCTCTGTTCCCTCCCTGTTCTCTCTCTGTTCCCTCCCTGTTCTCTCTCTGTTCCATGTTCCCTGTCCTCTTTCTGTTCTCTCCCTGTCCTCTCCCTGTCCTCTCCCTGTTCTCTCTCTGTTCTCTCTCTGTTCTCTCTCTGTTCTCTCCCTGTTCTCTCCCTGTTCTCTCCCTGTTCTCTCCCTGTTCCCTTCCTGTTCTCTCTCTGTTCCCTCCCTGTTCTTTCCCAGTTCTCTACCTGTTCCCTGTTCTCTCCCTGTTCTGTTCTCTCCCTGTTCTCTGTTCTCTCCCTGTTCTCTCTTTTCTCCCTCTTCCATGTTCTCTCTCTGTTCTTTCCCTGTTCTCTTCCTGTTCTCTCCCTGTTCTGGTATCTCCTTGTTCTCTGTTCTCTCTCTGTTCTCTCACTGTTCTCTCCCTGTTCTCTGTTTTCTCCCTGTTCTCTCCCTGTTCTCTTTTCTCTCACTGTTCTCTCCCTGTTCTCTGTTCTCTCCCTGTTCCCTGTTCTCTCTCTGTTCTCTCCCTGTTCCCTGTTCTCTCTCTGTTCTCTGTTATCTCCATGTTCCCTGTCCTCCCCCTGTTCTCTCCCTGTCCTCCCCCTGTTCTCTCCCTGTCCTCCCCCTGTTCTCTCCCTGTTCTCTCTCTGTTCTCTCTCTGTTCCCTCCCTGTTCTCTCCCTGTTCTCTCTCTGTTCTCTCACTGTTCCCTCCATGTTCTCTCCCTGTTCTCTCTCTGTTCCCTCCCTGTTCTCTCTCTGTTCCATGTTTCCTGTTCTCTCTCTGTTCTCTCTCTGTTCTCTCCCCGTTCTCCCCCTATTCTCTCCCTGTTCTCTCCCCGTTCTCTCCCTGTTCTCTCCCTATTCTCTCCCTGTTCTCTCTCTGTTCTTTCCCTGTTCTCTTCCTGTTCCCTGTTCTCTCCCTGTTCTCTGTTCTCTCTCTGTTCTCTGTTCTCTCACTGTTCTCTCCCTGTCCTCTCCATTCCCTGTTCTCTCCCTGTCCTCTCAGTTCCCTGTTCTCTCCCTGTTCTCTCCCTGTCCTCTCCGTTCCCTGTTCTCTCCCTGTACTCTCCATTCTCTGTTCTCTCCCTGTCCACTCCATTCCCTGTTCTCTCCCTGTTCTCTCCGTTCCCTGTTCTCTCCCTGTCCTCTCCATTCCCTGTTCTCTCCCTGTCCTCTCCATTCCCTGTTCTCTCCCTGTCCTCTCCATTCCCTGTTCTCTCCCTGTACTCTCCATTCTCTGTTCTCTCCCTGTCCACTCCATTCCCTGTTCTCTCCCTGTTCTCTCCGTTCCCTGTTCTCTCCCTGTCCTCTCCATTCCCTGTTCTCTCCCTGTCCTCTCCGTTCCCTGTTCTCTCCCTGTCCTCTCCATTCCCTGTTCTCTCCCTGTCCTCTCCGTTCCCTGTTCTCTCCCTGTCCTCTCCATTCCCTGTTCTCTCCCTGTTCTCTCCCTGTCCTCTCCATTCCATGTTCTATCCCTGTCCTCTCCGTTCCCTGTTCTCTCCCTGTTCTCTCCCTGTCCTCTCCATTCCCTGTTCTCTCCCTGTTCTCTCCCTGTTCTCTCCATTCCATGTTCTCTCCCTGTCCTCTCCATTCCCTGTTCTCTCCCTGTTCTCTCCATTCCCTGTTCTCTCCCTTTCCTCTCCATTCCCTGTTCTCTCCCTTTCCTCTCCATTCCCTGTTCTCTCCCTGTCCTCTTCATTCCCTGTTCTCTCCCTGTCCTCTCCATTCCCTGTTCTCTCCCTGTTCTCTCCCTGTCCTCTCCATTCCATGTTCTCTCCCTGTCCTCTCCATTCCCTGTTCTCTCCCTGTTCTCTCCATTCCCTGTTCTCTCCCTTTCCTCTCCATTCCCTGTTCTCTCCCTGTCCTCTCCATTCCATGTTCTCTCCCTGTTCTCTCCATTCCCTGTTCTCTCCCTTTCCTCTCCATTCCCTGTTCTCTCCCTGTTCTCTCCCTGTCCTCTTCATTCCCTGTTCTCTCCCTGTCCTCTCCGTTCCCTGTTCTCTCCCTGTCCTCTCCATTCCCTGTTCTCTCCCTGTCCTCTCCATTCCATGTTCTCTCCCTGTCCTCTCCATTCCATGTTCTCTCCCTGTCCTCTCCATTCCATGTTCTCTCCCTGTTCTCTCCATTCCCTGTTCTCTCCCTTTCCTCTCCATTCCCTGTTCTCTCCCTGTTCTCTCCCTGTCCTCTTCATTCCCTGTTCTCTCCCTGTCCTCTCCGTTCCCTGTTCTCTCCCTGTCCTCTCCGTTCCCTGTTCTCTCCCTGTCCTCTCCATTCCCTGTTCTCTCCCTGTCCTCTTCATTCCCTGTTCTCTCCCTGTCCTCTCCGTTCCCTGTTCTCTCCCTGTTCTATCCCTCTTCTCTCCGTTCCCTGTTCTCTCCCTGTCCTCTCCATTCCATGTTCTCTCCCTGTTCTCTCCCTGTCCTCTCCATTCCCTGTTCTCTCCCTGTCCTCTCCATTCCCTGTTCTCTCCCTGTCCTCTCCATTCCCTGTTCTCTCCCTGTCCTCTCCATTCCCTGTTCTCTCCCTGTCCTCTCCATTCCCTGTTCTCTCCCTGTCCTCTCTGTTCCCTGTTCTCTCTGTGTCCTCTCCATTTCGTTCTCTCCCTGTTCCTTTTATTCTCTCCGTTCCCTGTTCTCTCCCTGTCCTCTCCATTCCCTGTTCTCTCCCTGTTCTCTCCCTGTTCTCTCCCTGTTCTCTCCCTGTTCTCTCCCTGTCCTCTCCATTCCCTGTTCTCTCCCTGTCCTCTCCATTCCCTGTTCTCTCCCTGTCCTCTCCGTTCCCTGTTCTCTCCCTGTCCTCTCTGTTCCCTGTTCTCTCCCTGTCCTCTCTGTTCCCTGTTCTCTGTGTCCTCTCCATTTCGTTCTCTCCCTGTTCCTTTTATTCTCTCCGTTCCCTGTTCTCTCCCTGTCCTCTCCGTTCCCTGTTCTCTCCCTGTCCTCTCCATTCCCTGTTCTCTCCCTGTCCTCTCCGTTCCCTGTTCTCTCCCTGTCCTCTCTGTTCCCTGTTCTCTCCCTGTCCTCTCTGTTCCCTGTTCTCTGTGTCCTCTCCATTTCGTTCTCTCCCTGTTCCCTTTATTCTCTCCGTTCCCTGTTCTCTCCCTGTCCTCTCCATTCCCTTTTCTCTCCCTGTCCTCTCCCTGTTCTATCTGGATGCTACTGATGGACTGTTACCAGCATTAACGGTTTATACATTTGATTAATCCTATCAGCCTCCCCTCCCACTCTGGAAACAGACAGACTCCCTCTTTCTCTGGAAACAGACAGTGTAAATTCCTTCCTTTCCACCTCATTTTGTGGGCAGTGAGCACATAGCCTGTCCTCTCTTGAGAGCCATGTCTGCCTACGGCGGCCTTTCTCAATAGCAAGGCTATACTCACTGAGTCGGTACACAGTCGAAGCTTTCCTTAAGTTTGGGTCAGTCTCTCTCTCTTTTTCTCTCTCTGTCTCTGTCTCTTTCTCATTGTCTCTCTCGTTGCCCAAAATGCATTGCTCACTCATTCATTCGGGCCCCTGTCGTCTTTTTCCGATGGGGCCTGGAAATGCTTGTTAGGGAGGGGCTTTCACTGTTTCACTTCCTTGTTAGGGAGGGGCTTTCACTGTTTCACTTCCTTGTTAGGGAGGGGCTTTTCCTGTTTCACTTCCTTGTTAGGGAGGGGCTTTCCCTGTTTCACTTCCTTGTTATGGAGGGGCTTTCCCTGTTTCACTTCCTTGTTATGGAGGGGCTTTCCCTGTTTCACTTCCTTGTTATGGAGGGGCTTCCCCTGTTTCACTTCCTTGTTAGGGAGGGGCTTTCACTGTTTCATTTCCTTGTTAGGGAGGGGCTTTCACTGTTTCACTTCCTTGTTAGGGAGGGTCTTTCCCTGTTTCACTTCCTTGTTAGGGAGGGGCTTTCCCTGTTTCACTTCCTTGTTAGGGAGTGGCTTTCACTGTTTCACTTCCTTGTTAGGGAGGGGCTTTCACTGTTTCACTTCCTGGTTAGGGAGGGGCGTTCACTGTTTCACTTCCTTGTTAGGGAGGGGCTTTCACTGTTTCACTTCCTTGTTAGGGAGGGGCTTTCACTGTTTCACTTCCTTGTTAGGGAGGGGCTTTCACTGTTTCACTTCCTTGTCAGGGAGGGGCTTTCACTGTTTCACTTCCTTGTCAGGGAGGGGCTTTCACTGTTTAATTTCCTTGTTAGGGAGGGGCTTTCACTGTTTCACTTCCTTGTTAGGGAGGGGCTTTCACCGTTTCACTTCCTTGTTAGGGAGGGGCTTTCACTGTTTCACTTCCTTGTTAGGGAGGGGCTTTCACTGTTTCACTTCCTTGTTAGGGAGGGGATTTCACTCTTTCACTTCCTTGTCAGGGAGGCTGACATGGCTTTCCCATGTCATGGAAATGTATTGATGCTCAGAAACATTCCCACACAACCAGGTGAAGCTCGGAAACGGTGCCTGAAGATTCTTAATTGTTTTATTAACATATCAGGCCCATCTCCATTCGATTAATATATGCTGTATGAAAATGTGTGATAACTGATGTTAAGTGGTGACGACTCGGGCACCTCCCCCCTTTCATGTGTCATGGATTGGGCACCCCTCGGCACCCCTCGCTTCAGGGCCCACTCTGGCTTTGATTCTCCACACAAGGACAGAAAAACATATTTTGTCCCTGACATTTTGCCGCCAAATGCTAAAATATACCGCCAAGCTAATCACACAATGTATATTCCTTGATGGCGCCTGCCTGAATACTCCCCCCCTTTCATTCCATCTCCCTCTCGCTCCTCTCCTCCTCCCTCTCCTCGTCCTCCTCAACAATTACTTGAATGACTATTTTTTGGGCAAAGTAGACAAACTTGAGCATAAAACCAGTATGAGTCATCATATTCATTCATAAAATATCTAAGAAAAGAAAAGTAATTTTGAATTCTGTAAATTTGGTGTGTGATCTCCCTCAACGTGAGGTGGAAAATGTCATTAACGAGAAACCAACTGGTATTGACGACCGAGATGGAAAGCTACTGAGGACGAGAGCGAACTATAGTCCCTCTCCCGTTTGTCTTTATTCTGAGTCTGGAGAAAAGTGTTTGTCCTCAGACCTGCAGGGAGGAAAAAGTCATTCCGCTACCCAATAATATTAAAGA